>NC_140176.1:100273195-100355695 GCF_963971535.1 Notolepis coatsorum
CGTTACCATGTGTGCTGCATAATAACGGAGAGTTATTACACAGGAGGAGGAGGAAGAGGAGGAGGAGGAGGAGGAGGAGGAGGAGGAGGAAGAGGAGGATGAGGAGCAGGAGGTGGGGAGGAGGAGGAGAATGAGGAGGATGAGGGGGAGGGGGAGTAGGAGAAGGAGGAGGATGAGGGGGAGGGGGAGGAGGAGAAGGAGGAGGAGGAGGATGAGGGGGAGGAGGAGAAGGAGGAGGATGAGGGGAGTAGGAGAAGGAGGAGGAGGAGGAGGATGAGGGGGAGGAGGAGAAGGAGGAGGATGAGGGGGAGGAGGAGAAGGAGGAGGAGGAGGAGGATGAGGGGGAGTAGGAGAAGGAGGAGGATGAGGGGGAGGAGGTGGGGAGGAGGAGGAGAATGAGGAGGATGAGGGGGAGGGGGAGGAGGAGGAGGATGAGGGGGAGGGGGAGGAGGAGGAGGATGAGGGGGAGGGGAGGAGGAGAAGGAGGAGGATGAGGGGGAGGAGGAGAAGGAGGAGAAGGAGGATGAGGGGGAGGGGGAGTAGGAGGAGGAGGAGGAGGATGAGGGGGAGGAGGAGAAGGGAGGAGGATGAGGGGGAGGAGGAGAAGGAGGAGGAGGAGGAGGATGAGGGGGAGTAGGAGAAGGAGGAGGATGAGGGGGAGGAGGTGGGGAGGAGGAGGAGAATGAGGAGGATGAGGGGGAGGGGGAGGAGGAGGAGGATGAGGGGGAGGGGGAGGAGGAGAAGGAGGAGGATGAGGGGGAGGAGGAGAAGGAGGAGGATGAGGGGAGGAGGAGAAGGAGGAGGAGGAGGATGAGGGGGAGGGGGAGTAGGAGGAGGATGAGGGGGAGGAGGAGAAGGAGGAGGAGGAGGATGAGGGGGAGTAGGAGAGGAGGAGGATGAGGGGGAGGAGGTGGGGAGGAGGAGGAGAAGGAGGAGGATGAGGGGGAGGAGGAGGGGGAGAAGGAGGATGAGGAGGGGGAGGAGAAGGAGGAGGATGAGGGGGAGGAGGAGAAGGAGGAGGAGAAGGAGAAGGAGGGGAGGAGGATGAGGAGAAGGAGGAGAAGGAGGGGGATGAGGAGGATGAGGAGAAGGAGGAGGAGAAGGAGAGGAGGGGAGGAGGATGAGGAGAAGGAGGAGAAGGAGGGGGAGGAGGAGGATGAGGAGAAGGAGGAGGAGGAGGGGGAGGAGGAGGATGAGGAGAAGGAGGAGGAGGGCCCCGATCACTTCTCAGAGGAGTGACGGATGAAGACAATGCAGAGGCGTTGTTGTGGTAAACATTGCAGACACGCTGTCATCCCCCTTCAAGTGAATATTCACGACGAGCACACACCAGAGTCAGCGCTAATTCAAAAGGAGAGAAGAAATAACGACGCCGTCCCTGTTGTTCCCTCTCGCCCCTGACTCTGTCTCTCTCTCCCCCCCCTCCCAGCAGCCCGCCGCCTCTCATCTTCAGAGGGGCCTTATCTCGTAAATAACTTCTAATTTTTTATTTTTATTTTTTTTGTGTCTTTTTCCCCCTCCATTTTCCTCCGATTTTTCTCCCATCCCAATGTTAGTCGTATGCCAATTCCCAGTCCCTTCCTGGTCGCTGCGCACTTACCCCCCACAGTCAGATCATCTGGGAGAGTGGAGGCTACCACGTGCTTCCTCCGACACACGTCCAGCCAATCACCGCTTCTTTTTCACCTGGCAGTGCGGATTCTCATCGAGAGGGCGTAGCGTGTGGAAGGACCACACTATCCCCCTCAAGTCCTATCCGCGCTTAGCAGGCGCCCCGACCCGAACTGTAGGAGTCGCTGTTTACAACGACCCGGACCCACCCCGCCAGCTTCTCCCACCCTCTAATACAGCCAATTGTATTAGTGCAGACGGCCAGCCAAGCTGGTGACAACCCCGGAGCTGTGAGCTGGATTCGAACAGGCGAATCCAGCTCACAGCTCCGGGGCTGGTGACGAACGCAATCTCCGCTCGGCCACCTAACCGCCTACACTTCTAATTTATTTCTAATCTAATCCTGGGAGAAGTGTTTGCTGTGTTAGTGGCGGCGTGCGGCAGAGAGGCCGGGGCAACGCGTTCATGACACACACACCGCGCGGCGCATCGTCGGGGGCGACCGGCGATAAGCTCCTCGGGCGCCAATTATTTCCAGGTTAGCGTTAATGACAAAAGCCGCGGCGGATTGAGACGTTGTGTGACAGAGCGCTGGGGCGCGCGTGACACTGCTGATCCGAGATCTGGTTTATTTTGTATTCTGTGTCCGTGTCACTGTCTTGTGACGGATCGCTATCTCTCCTTTGCATAATGTGCAAAAACAACAAAGAAAAACTGAAAACGACTTCACAGGGATCTGAGAAGACTTGGGAACATTGGGAATAACCTTTATCTCAAGTTCACACTTCAGCTGGGCCTGCTTTGAAGGCAAACCCCAACAGAGCAGTGCTGAGTATAATCTACAATAGCGGCTCACATCAGAGAGATCACTGTGTGTTTATTTCATAACCCCATACGAGGATAAATAAACATGCCTTTTAAAGCATGTTCCTGCTCATAATTCCGAGTGTATTATTTAGCGTGTGCTGAAACTAAAGGGAGGTCTCTCTAAATGGTGACTGATTACAACCCACCGTCGTAAAAAGACTACCCTGCTGTTCCCCCGGTGAGACCACATTAGTCCCATTAGAGGCTCATCCATGGACCATCACTGCGGTTAGTCACGGTGGGGAGTTGCCGCGTGCTACGGTTGGGTACCGTTCACATTTGAACCGATAACGGTACCGGTACCCAGCGGTACTTTTTTTTCTTTTTTTTTATCTACCTACCTCAGTTGTAAAAAAAAATTCCAAACGTCAAATGATTTATTATCATTATTGTTTATTTAGAACAATTTGTTAATATATATATAATATTGCAGCAAGCGTTGTCTGGTGTAGGGTAGGGTATGTTATGGTATGTTATGGTAGGGTAGGGTATGGTGTGGTATGGTATGGTATGCTGTGGTATGGTATGGTGTGGTATGGTATGGTATGGTGTGGTATGGTATGGTGTGGTGTGGTATGGTATGTTATGGTATGTATGGTATGTTATGGTATGGTATGGTATGGTATGGTATGGTGTGGTATGGTATGTATGGTATGTATGGTATGTATGGTACGTATGGTATGGTATGGTATGGTATGGTATGGTTGCCTCTGATGGAAAGTTGCAGTGAAAGGGGGAGACTATCTGAGCGGTGGAGCCTGAGTGATTCAGATCGAACATTTCTGAGTAGGTCGGAAAGAAATCCTCCTATTTCATTCTTGCCATGGAAATGTGCAAACACTGGAAAGGACAAACACACAGTTTTCAACCCTGGAGATAGGGTTGGGTAATATTACATTGGGTATAATATATAATATTGCAGCAAAAGTTGTCTGCATCTAGCTTTGTAAAGTGTAACCACACTTGCAACCGTTTTCGGCTTGCCATCGCCCCGACGGCTTTGTTGTTGTTGAATCAAGTCAAATCCTAGGTAAGCGTGTATTGTGCGCATGAACGTTGACGTGAACGTGCGGCACACACACTATGATGACGTAAACAAAGGTTTTTTGTGGCACCGGTGGATCTCACGTGAATCGGTACTCGGTAGTACCAACGTTGGAGATCAAGGTTTTAAACTCTGCAACAGAGGGGATCATCTCAAGCTTTAAGAACGGTTGGAGTTCATTCCATGGGCATCATAGCAAAATGTCGATGTACCCTGTTCAGAGTAAACTTAAGGACGGTGGTCACTAGAACGGGTTCCATAGGTTCCAACATTCCATTCCAATAATGATGCAGTATAAGGAGGTAGCTTACCAATAATGATGTAGTATAAGGAGGTACAGTATCTTACCAATAATGATGTAGTATAAGGAGGTATCTTACCAATAATGATGTAGTATAAGGAGGTAGCTTACCAATAATGATGTAGTATAAGGAGGTACAGTATCTTACCAATAATGATGTAGTATAAGGAGGTATCTTACCAATAATGATGTAGTATAAAGAGGTAGCTTACCAATAATGATGTAGTATAAGGAGGTATCTTACCAATAATGATGTAGTATAAGGAGGTATCTTACCAATAATGATGTAGTATAAGGAGGTAGCTTACCAATAATGATGTAGTATAAGGAGGTATCTTACCAATAATGATGTAGTATAAGGAGGTAGATTACCAATAAATAATGATGTAGTATAAGGAGGTAGCTTACCAATAATGATGTAGTATAAGGAGGTAGCTTACCAATAATTATGTAGTATAAGGAGGTAGCTTACCAATAATTATGTAGTATAAGGAGGTAGCTTACCAATAATTATGTAGTATAAGGAGGTAGCTTACCAATAATGATGTAGTATAAGGAGGTAGCTTACCAATAATGATGTAGTATAAGGAGGTAGCTTACCAATAATGATGTAGTATAAATTAAAGAAATTAAGATAGACCAGTGAATGTGAATGTCTCAACGAGGACCAACCAACCTTATCATGAAGTCACAGTGATGAGTGTCGTATCTATCATTAGTGATGCATCTGAGGGCAGAGTAATATACAGAGTCCATGCCGCAGCATGCCTATAAATTACATCACCATAGTCCAGGACTGATAAGAAAAACTCTCTTCTTACTAATCAAAGGCAAGCTGCCTCTGTTTCTGTATGGGAAGCCAGGAATAACAGTTGGAAAGGAAGTCTCACTTTAAACAAACAGTTTTGAGGTCACTTCCCCTGAAAAGGTTAGTTGTGTATCCTCTGTGTCACAAATACCTTTCCATCTGCTAAAAGAGTGCCATTTTAAAAATAGATTTTTTTCGACGAATCGCGCAGGCTTAACGGGCGACGTCTCCGAAGAAATTTTGTCCTCTAAATTGGGGAGAGGAAGAAAAAAGAAAACCGCCGCTATCCGCTAGAAGCACCTGTGAGGTAAAGTGTGACGACGTTGCCCCGGGAAGCGTTAGATTAGCTCGCCCTTCTCAGACACTGCCTCTGCCACGCTGTGCCGTTGCTTGTCAAAAACCTGTTATGACAGGTACTATGTCATCCGCGGAGAGGCACACTGTCGGGGGGGGGGGGGAGTATTAAAACCTCCTCTCAATAATAAAAAAGGCTGTTCTCTGCAGTCAGTCGCAGGTGTGTTTCAAGGCTCTGCAGCCCCCGGCGCTCCCGGCTCTCTGCAGCCCCAGGCGCACGTTTCCCCACGTCACGCTGGGCAGAATCTTCAGAGACGGGGGCGAAAAAATCAATGCATCGATCCCAGCTCATCATTAATGCTCGGCGCTTCCACGGCCGAGGGCACTGTGGGGAAATAGCCGGGCCGTGACATGAGACATGAGATCCGAGATGCTCAGTTATGTAGACGTTAGCGTTAGAGGGGGGGGGGGGGGGGGGGTGCATGGGGGAGCACAGAGTTCTCCAGCATAATCGAAGCGTTTCATTCCAACCGGGACCCCTGTGTTTTGCTCATCTGACATCGTACCGATCGATTCCGACAGAAGTCCTGTCAGCTGGACCGATCTTTAGTGAGTTGTGGGTTTTTTTTAGTGCATGAGTTGGCTGAGCTCTATCTCTCTTTTTAGTGCATGCTTTGGCTGAGCTCTCTCTCTCTCTCTCTCTCTCTCTCTCTCTCTCTCTCTCTCTCTCTCTCTCTCTCTCTCTCTCTCTCTCTCTCTCTCTCTCTCCAGCTCCAATTCTTTCAGGGCAGGGTTTCTCAACCTGGGGTCCGGGGAGCGCCAGAGGTACTTGAGGTTTCAGGGCTAGAAGTCCCTTCACTAGAAGTGAGTCCAATGACTATCAAGAATCAAGAGGTTTATTTGTCACATACATAGCGGGGCATACAGTGAAATACAGTGAAATGCGGGGGACTAGGGATGGGTTGGGTACAGAATCCGGTACTTTTAAGTAGGGGTGGGAATCACCAGAGGCCTCACGATACGATACTATCACGATACTTGAGTCACGATACGATAGTATTGCGATACTAAATATATTGCGATATGCTGAGTTCATCTCACTTCAATAATTTTTATTGCAGAACATGGTATTTTCTCAAGCAGACAGACGTAAACACTGTAATCTGTGTTGCATGTACCTGACAAACTGTTTGTATTACAGTCATATTCCAACTTAACTGAATGCACATGTGTGCGGACTACTGTACTATTACAGGTATTGAAATGAACAATGCAACTTCCTTATACAAAAGAAATTATAAAAAAAAAATATATATATATATTTTTTTTATTAAAAAATTAATATCGATACTTGGTGTGAATGTATAGATACAGTATCGCCACGCAAAGTACTACTACGTATCGATTCCCCCCCCACCCCTACTTGTAAGTGTATCGACCGAATCACGTCGGTACTACCGAGTACCGATTCACGTGAGATCCACCGGTGCCCAAAAAAAATTAAAGGTCATTATTATTTTTTTTCTTTTCTTTATGATGTCAACGTTTCGTTTACCGCGGAACGAAACCTAGGAAGTGTGCCGCATGTTCACATCAACGTTCACGCGCACAATACACGCTTACCTAGGATTTCACTTGATTCAACGACAAAGCAGTCGGGGCGATGGCAAGCCGAAAACGATCGCAAGTGTGGTTACAAATTGTTCTAAATAAATAATAATGATAATTAATCATTTGAAGTTTGGACACATTTTTCTTTACAACTGAGGTAGGTAGATTACATTTTTAGAGACTAAAGTACCGAAAAAGGTACCGGTATCGATTCACAGGTACCGGTACCGGTTCAAATGTGAACGGTACCCAACCCTACCAATCACTGAATATATGCGGTTTCCTTAACAAGAAGTGAGTCCAATTTGATTTTATTTTATTTTATTAGACATTTTTAAAAAAAATACAAGATTCCAGAAAAACTTCAAAGATGCTACACATAGTGGAGGTACTTCTCAAGGTGGGGTCCGGGAGGGGGGGGTTCGAGCTGGAGCATATGTATGTAGGTTTTTTAGATAACAGGTATTAGGGGTATATCATATATAAGACAACTAACTAAAATGTGATCACATTGGATGTGCCCTGACAATTAATGCTTGTATATCTTATCGTGTGTTGTCATGTTTGTTTATATGTTTGTTTAAAAAATAATAAAAAAATAAAATACAAAGATGCTACACAAAAAAGTCAAGACTTATTTCCATTGTGGTCCTTGGTCTCAGACAGACAAGCAATACAAAACATGACCATAAATAACAATTTGACAAACTACATAGACATGCATTTTTTTTCTTTTTCTTTTTTAATCTTTTTCCCCCTCCTTTTTCCTCCGATTTTCTCCCATCCCAATGTTAGTCGTTATGCCAATTCCCAATCCCCTTCCTGGTCGCTGCGCACTTACCCCCACAGTCGGTCTGGGAGAGTGGAGGCTATCACATGCTTCCTCCGACACACGTCCAGCCAATCAACCGCTTCTTTTCACCTGGCAGCGCGGATTCTCACTGAGAGGGTGTAACGTGTGGAAGGATCACACTATCCCACTTAGATCCTATCCGCGCTTAGCAGGCGCCCCGACCGAACTGTAGGAGTCGCTGTTTACAATGACCCGGACCCACCCCGCCAGCTTCTCCCACCCTCTAATACAGCCAATTGTATTAGTGTGAACGGCCAGCCAAGCTGGTGACAACCCCGGAGCTGTGAGCTGGATTCGAACAGGCGAATTCAGCCGCTCCGGGGTTGGTGACATGAACATTTTAAATGCAGTACAAACGTAGCCACAGACATCAATGTATCAGACAACATTTTCATGCATTTTTAAATCTAGTTTTTGACATTGTTGAGGAGCCATGATTTGACTTTTTTCTTAAAAGTGTGTCGGCTACTGATGCATTTTAGCTGTGAAGGTAGCAAATTCCAATTTTTGGCTCCCCAGAATTTAAAAGAACATTAACAATGACTGACTACATGAGGTGTCTCTGTCTCCACTGTTACCTCCTCAACAACAGTACAGACCAGTGTCCACCCACAGGCCTGAAGGCCAAACAGCACATTTTCATCTACGCCACAGACTGAATCCACTTATCAATACATCTCGTCCAGCTGCCTCATCTGGGTGCAACTCCACAGGCCTGTGACAGAAATCACAAGTGAAACCGCGGGTCTCACTGCACACAGCAATACAAATGCCACCGACTTCTCAAGCAAATGTACAGAGAGCCTTATCTGTACCTACATCGTGTTTCTATTGAACCAAAATCTGGAGAACTATGCGGAACATAATGGTCCACGAAAGCAGATGGAAGAACACAGCTCGATTGACATCGACTCGAGAAGATCCACACGACGGGAGCGACGTGCACTCTGTGTAATTATTCATATGTATAAGTTATCGTTATACATTTTACTGTCAAAGCAGAGGCAGTTAATTTTGACTTCACCTTATATATTATTTATAATCTTCATACGGAAGTGAAATACGCTCTCGCAGTTGAGCTTACAGCTCGTGGAACTGAGAGACCCACGGTGTGTTCGAATGCTCCCTCTGGATCTCAACATTACCCTTTACCTTCAGCGTGGAAGAGACAAGTCCCTCTGGATCTCAACATTACCCTTTACCTTCAGCGTGGAAGAGAGAAGTCCCTCTGGATCTCACCATTACCCTTTACCTTCAGCGTGGAAGAGAGAAGTCCCTCTGGATCTCACCATTACCCTTTACCTTCAGCGTGGAAGAGAGAAGTCCCTCTGGATCTCAACATTACCCTTTACCTTCAGCGTGGAAGAGAGAAGTCCCTCTGGATCTCACCATTACCCTTTACCTTCAGCGTGGAAGAGAGAAGTCCCTCTGGATCTCAACATTACCCTTTACCTTCAGCGTGGAAGAGAGAAGTCCCTCTGGATCTCAACATTACCCTTTACCTTCAGCGTGGAAGAGACAAGTCCCTCTGGATCTCAACATTACCCTTCACCTTCAGCGTGGAAGAGACAAGTCCCTCTGGATCTCAACATTACCCTTTACCTTCAGCGTGGAAGAGACAAGTCCCTCTGGATCTCAACATTACCCTTCACCTTCAGCGTGGAAGAGACAAGTCCCTCTGGATCTCAACATTACCCTTCACCTTCAGCGTGGAAGAGAGAAGTCCCTCTGGATCTCAACATTACCCTTTACCTTCAGCGTGGAAGAGAGAAACTAACAAACTGATGCCCTCAGGCCGTCATACCGTGATGTCCCACTATGTTACCTGTTTATTGCACAATGTTGTCTATTGGATTCTATTATATGTTGTACTACTGTATTGCACATCGTTGCGGGCAAGACCACCCGCATTTCATTGTATACTTGTATGCCGTGACAAATGAAACTCTTGACTTGACTTGACTTGATACAGAGCTTCAACACTGAACAAAAGGGGCTTAGGTAGCTTCGTGCCAACCTCCATCAGACTGCTGAACACCTAGGTCTGGGGGAGGCCGGACTGCCCCCCCCCCCCCCCCCCCTCCCCCAAGGACTCAGGACTACTTAAAAAATAGACTCCCCCTTCCACCCGATGGACACACGTCACCTGTATTACTATTATTTATTATTCATATACATATAGAACTGCTCCACATGGATCTTAAAATATCAAACTGTGGTTTTAATGTAGTTTTTCATTTTTTTATAGTGGTCTTTTTTACTCTGTGACGATGGGTAATGTGAGTGACAACATTTCAAATTCCCAATCATATGAATGGAAAATCACTTTCTCTCTCAATCTAAGAGAATAGATAACGACGACCCACACAGACGGTAACGACGTCTAAATTGCTTTGCTGCAGATGATCTAGATCTATGCAATACAATGAAGTCTCTGCAAGATAGCATTGCGACAACACCCAGCTAAACAGGCCACTAAAACATGTTAAGCTAAAACACGTACCAGAATGTACATTATTCCCTGTAAGAGGCTTAAGAATTTGAAAAAGAATGTATAGACCGGTTGATATTCGCGGCACGTTTTCCATCACGCTTACAGAGAGCCGCTGGTTATGCAGGGGATCAAGTGGTGCGGCGTGCAATTTTACATGCCTACCGGTGAGGTGAAGAGAATGTCATGCTATAGCGTAACTAGGAGACAGGGACGGGGCGGGGTGGGGTGACGGCCCGTAAGTGGATTTTCACCCCTTTTCACCCGGCGCTGAAAGTATCTGTCGACAGATGTTCCGTGGAAACTGGAGGGACCACCTACGATGTCAAGCGTCAAGATTTCCAGCCCTTCAGGATTTCCCTTTCCACTTAGTCGTCTGGGCTGTCAGGGACTTAAAGGGTTACCACATGCCACCAGCTCAGCGAGAGAGAGACACGTGTTGCATGTACTGTACAGTTCACCCAGTGAGACTGGACTACGGTGGTTCAGGTCCATGTCTCTGGAACCACATGTACTGTAATATCCTGCTGGTCTGGAATCAAATCCAATACCCTTCGTACTGTCATGCACTTTGCCACTAAATAATCTCCCTGCCTATATTACTTCCTACTATACTAATATTTCTCTACTGCTCTGCACTCAACACTGCAGCACCCAAGTTTCTACACTGTTTGATGAACATTGTTACTCAGCTGATAGAGTTGTACCCTTCCTTCCTACTGCCCTGTCGTACAGAACTTGTAAGTCGCTTTGAGTAAAAGAGTTCAGCTAAATGACTAAATGTAAATGTATATCCTGCTGGCCCTGTATCACCTGTATCTCCTTTACTCGATCTCCCCTTAAGTTAAGCCTTCATTTCTGTCTTACTAAAGAATTATTTATATATTTTTTTACGTATGTAGTGGCACGCAAAAATAAAAACATTCCTCTCCCCCAGCGACCTTCAGAGGGTCATCCTCAACTCTCATATTTTCAAGACTGGACTATTGCAACGCCCTCTATTCTGGTGTGGCAGACAAATACATAAACCACCTTCAACTCGTCCAGAACGCAGCCGCCAGGGACCACGTCTCCCCAGTCCTTGCATCCCTACACTGGCTCCCGGTAAAACAACTAATTCAATTCAAGATCCTCATGTTCACATACGAAGCCATAAACGGTCTTGCCCCAGCCTGCATAAAAGAACTCCTGGTCCAATCAGCCAGCTCAAGATCCCTCAGATCAAACGATCAAATCTGCCTTAAACTCCCACAAGACTGGTGACGAAGGGAAACCGGGCTTTCACAGCACCGACACTCTGGAACAAGCTCCCACTCAACCTGAAATCTGCAAGCACTCTAGGCCATGCTCAAAACCCACCTTTTCAACCATACAAAATCCATGAGCTAGTTTTGTATTGTAGCATGACTAGTGTATTATGTCCGTCCGTTCTCTATCTGCTTGGTTGGCCTGCATGTATTTTCTTTCTGTTTTCGTATTGTTCCTGTCTTTCCATTTCTCTTCTTTCCCGGGCTGCGCCCCGGGCCGATGTAACTATTGGTTGAGGGGCGCAATAAAAATAAATGTATCATATCATATCATATCATATCAGGAGGTAGAGTCTGGTAATCGGATAAAAATGCACCACTTACCATTTACTCATAGAACCCATTAATTCAGATATATCTTGAAGTGAGAATGTCAAGGGAGTAGGACCCCTTTGGAAATGGCCACGGCAGTTTTTATTAAATCTTATCTTTTTATTTACCAATGGGTACTTTACACAGGGTTCCCACAGACATTGCAAGATGAAATTCAAGGACTTTTAAATAATTTTCCAAGCACGTTCTTTTATTTCCAAGGATGTCACTCGAAGGATACAATTCACTTTTAAATGGTGTTTTTTTTAAGCATCTTCTTGGCCTGCTAGAGCATCACACGCGAGACAGTGACCCATCAAAAGAAAAATGTAAATAAAAAGATTTCTTGATTCAGAACAATTTGATCATGGATGAACAAAACATTCAATGCAAATGGTCTATTTGAATTTCAAGGACTTTTTAAGCACCTTGGAATGGACTGTTTAAAGGGGTTATGCACTGCTATTCCTAGCAATATTTGGGCAACTTTACACAATTCCTGTTAGTCTATTGAAGACATTTGTAAGTTTTTTTTTCAAAAAAATTCATTGTTTTATATTTCTAATCAAGTACTCGAAACCATCATTTTTCAGCCTCAAGAAATCAGGCTGTTATGGCCTGGCTCCGCCCATAAGCACTTTGAGTGACAGTCAGACCACAGTCTGCACTGGTAGAGGGAGGGAGGGAGGGGGGGGGAAGAGAGAGAGAGTTCAGGTCAGTTCAGAGTTTTTATTTGCCACATGGAATAATACAATCATAGTTTCTTCATTAAAAAATCATAAATAGTAATTCCATGGACAAAAGGAGCAGGAAGAAGAATAAATCATATAGTTACCTGCCCCTTATTCCTAAACTAACATGTATTTTCTTAATGGTCGGCGTATAACCTTATTTACACAAATAATCATTTATAACATGAGAGAGAGAGAGAGAGAGAGAGAGAGAGAGAGAGAGAGAGAGAGAGAGAGAGAGAGAGGCTCTCTCTTCCTTTCTCTCCCTCCAAAGCGCACGGCCCCGCAGCTCCACTCGCTGATGAGACGGGGCAACTTTTTTCTTTTCTTTCTTTCAATCTCCCGTGTGGCGCGCGGCCGGCAGGTACCCCCCCCCCAAGTGCCCCCTCTCTCTCCCTCCATCCCTCTCTCTTCCTTTCTCTCCTTTCTCTCCCACTCGGCTCTCGCTGATGAGACGGGGCAACTTTTTTCTTTTCTTTCTTTCAATCTCCCGTGTGGCGCGCGGCCGGCAGGTACCCCCCCCTCCCCCCAAGTGCCCCCTCTCTCTCCCTCCCTCCCTCTCTCTTCCTTTCTCTCCTTTCTCTCCCTCTCGGCTCTCTCTTCCTTTCTCTAGAATGGGGGCGGGCATTAGCTCCAACCACAGAGCCAATCGCATCACTGTGCGCTATCCACAGCGCCCAGTGACGTGACTCGGGACTTCAAATCAAAATGACCCGATTTACTAGAGGAACAGAGGGGCTGGGCTGAAACGGAGCAATCCGCCAATATGGTATTTAGACCCTAAAACACATTGATACGAACTCCTATTACTATAATACAATGCTAGAGACTGAAAAATGACATTTATAATGCATGGGACCTTTAAGGAATTCCAGGCCTTGACTTTTCTTGTAAAAAATCAAGCACTTTAAGCACTTCAAGGACCTTGTAGGGAACCCTGCTGACATCTCGTTTCCTAGGCTCTCATTATCTTCACCCAACGCAGCGCTCAAACCGAGCCGACCCCGCTACCCTCTGAGAGACGGGTCCTGCCAACGGGGGAGGGCATCCTGCCAGCGGGAGGCATCCTGCCAACATCCACTGGACTGACGACGATGCAGATGTTAAACACGATAGATGTTCGATACCCTGTCGCCTAACTCTCACTTCCTGTCAGGATGACTATATCCGAGGGCAGTAAACGAACCGGCGGCAACTTTGGACATTCAATTCATTCAACATCACAAACTTTGGGACTGAGTAAGATAATTAATTGCGGGTGCATTGTGGACGCTTGTCGATTCATTGGGGAGCGACAAGCGGCCACTACACAGGTGTTGCCGCGACTCAGAACAAATCAGATAAGGTAGGAAACGTACGTAACGTGTTGCTCGGCTCCTAACGAGACGGTAAGTGAAGGACAGTGCCGTCAGCAGCTCCGTCCGGCAGGTTGGTGGTACCCTGAGCGCTTGTGACGGCGCTAGGCTTAAGTCTAGAATAACATTGACACTTTCCCCGCCCCGGGCCTCCGCACCTGGGGGATAAGGAGGTCATTGGAATGCATCGAGCACCACTACCGCTATCATCACATGAATTAAACCCGGGGCGTTTGTGCAGGGGATCTCTTCCTGATGAAAAACCACAGGTTTGGTTGGAGCAGCTGGGTAGCAGTAGAGGTCTAAGCACTCGCCTACCACCGCACCAGACTCTGGGTTCGAATCCAGCCAGTCAGCGGCACCTCCGGCTTGGTCAGTCATCCCTATGAACTAGGGCGGGGCGATTAATCGATTGTATCGATTAATTCGAATTAATGATTTAGGACGAAGAGTCACCTTTTATTTTACAAAAAGTGATGTTTGGTGAAAGTTAGATTTGCACTTTATTAATCCCAATAGGGAAATTCATCTTTGTTTGATCAAGAGTAACCTTTATATATATATATATATATATATATATATATATATATATATATATATATATATATATATATATATATATATATATATATATATATATATATATATATATATATATATATATATATATATATATATATATATATATAATATATCTTGGTTTGATAATTGTTTTGTGTCAAATAAAAACAAAGGTTATTTGAATGATTTCCTTGGCGTTTCTAGTTTTCAAGAGAAAAAAAATCGATTAAAATCAGAAATCGGATTTTTTTCTTTTTAAATCAGAGATTTTATTTTTAGGCCATATCGCCCAGCCCTACTATGAACACAATTGTCAGTGTGTTCGCGGGTGGGAAGCCGGTGGGGGTAAGAGTCCTGGTTGTTGCAAACAGCGACTCCTACTGGTCGGTCAGGTGGGGGGGGTCTGGGGGAGATAGCGTGAACCTCCACACACGTTACGTTCTCCCAGTGAAACTCCTCACTGTCTGGTGAAAAGAAGCGGCTGGCGATTCCACATGTATCAGAGGAGGCATGTGATAGTCTACACCCTCCCCAGACTGACAGTAGGGCAGCATGTGGTAGTCTACACCCTCCCCAGACCGACAGTAGGGCAGCATGTGGTAGTCTACACCCTCCCCAGACCGACAATAGGGCAGCATGTGGTAGTCTACACCCTCCCCAGACCGACAGTAGGGCAGCATGTGGTAGTCTACACCCTCCCCAGACTGACAGTAGGGCAGCATGTGGTAGTCTACACCCTCCCCAGACTGACAGTAGGGCAGCATGTGGTAGTTCTACACCCTCCAGACCGACAGTAGGGCAGCATGTGATAGTCTACACCCTCCCCAGACTGACAGTAGGGCAGCATGTGATAGTCTACACCCTCCCCAGACTGACAGTAGGGCAGCATGTGGTAGTCTACACCAGCGTTTCCGTTAGCCGGTAATTACCGGTTTTTGACCGGCAAAATCTGTTGAAGTCCGACTTATTTAATATCTCCGGTCTTAATGTCCGGTGAAAATAATTCCCTGAGTCTAAGCACAATTTGATTATTTGAATTGTATTAAAATAGGCTAAAATTAAATAGCCTATGCGATGAACGAAACGATCATTACATTTGTTTCCTCGTTGCTTCTAATAATGACAACGACGTTGTCGGCGAGAGCTTAGTGCTGGTGTGCGGACTTTTGTGTGAAGCTGCAGAGCCAGAGAGGCAACGGCACAATGCAGTATTCCAGCAGTACTCCAATTTGGCCATTTTCAGCCAATGTTGGGTGGGGGGCGCTGCTGTGCGGTTCCCAGAAAAGAGCCAATAACAGCTAAATCAGCTTCTCTGCAGCGCCATACTCTTTGCAAATAAGTCGTTGCGAGGTGGAGAGAGTCGTCACGCAAACCACGATAATGTTGCCGTCTCTCTGCTTTCTCAGTTCTTCGCTTGATATAATTAATACAAATGTCCAATATAACGGAATTCGTTAGCTCATAAAAATGTGATTATAACAGACTGCTGTTTAGTGTCGGACCGACTGCCCACATACGCGGTCTATTTTAGTTCAAGTCAGCAGCAGCACGGAGTATCGAGGGACTTATTTTATTTGGAATATATTAATTAATGACTGTATACGCAAAAGTAGCCTAGTTTTAAGTAATAATATTATAAATCTACATGCCTTGAGGATGACATTCTTTATATTGCCTGCCTATCAATTGTTTTAAAGCTCAATAAACTATGACCGGAATTAATCTCATTTGTCCGGTAGATTGAAATCTTGCAGGTCACGGAGACCGGCAACAATTTTTTCTAACGGAAACCCTGGTCTACACCCTCCCCAGACCAACAGTAGGGCAGCATGTGGTAGTCTACACCCTCCCCAGACCAACAGTAGGGCAGCATGTGATAGTCTACACCAGGGGTAGGCAACCCTAGGCACGCGTGCCTGCATAGGCACGCGGGGGCATTTGCATAGGCACAGGGGGCAGCAGTAAAAAAAAAAATAAATAAATAGCTTTGAAATATTATAGTGAAATATTTTGCACTGTTGTCGCATTTATCTTGTTGAAATCCTCCCACAGGTTCTTTTTACTACCACATATTTAATTGAGACCCTTTATTTGTTTATTATTTCAATTTAGCTGGAAATACATTGCTACATCATTCAGTAACATTTGCAGAGCCTTATAACAAAAACATTATTACGGTCAACATTGTGACCAGTGGGATTAATCAACACATTTTATTATTTATTTTTCTATTTCATTGAACATTGCACATGTTAAAAGCCATTTTTTTACTCAAAATGTGAGTATTACCAAGTCAATTGTGTTCTTAAAACAATGACAATAAACATAGTTTTATTAGGTTTAACTTATTATGGATTGAAAACTGAAAACCTTAATGCACAGTAACTGAACTCAATATTTTTATGTTCTGGTAATTATTATTATTATTTTTTTACAGTGTAGTCTTGCGATCAATCAAAACTTATTTACACGATATACCTCACATTCACCCTCCATTCACATCCTGGTGTTATCCTGGTGTTCTCCATTAGGCCTGTAGGTGGAGCTATGACAGCACACGTACAGTACACACACAGATGGTGTGTGATGTGTCCAAAAATGAATGGGCAAATGTAGGGATGGGAATTGATAGGATTTTATCGATACGATTCCATTATCGATTCTGCTTATCGATTCGATTCTTTATCGATTCTCTTATCGATACCTGATCAATTTATAATTTAAATAAATAAATTGGAAATGCAACAGAACTAAGCTGGTTAGAATAACAACATGCAACTTGACATTTCTGATTGTCATTTATTGTTGAGCCCCCATGTCAGGGGCGACAGTGGCTCGGGAGGTAGAGCAGTCTTCTGGCAATCCGGAGGTTCCCGGTTCGATTCCCGCTCCTCCCGGGCAGCGTGTCGATGTGTCCTTGAGCAAGACACTTAACCCCTAACTGCTCCCGATGAGCAGGTTGGCACCTTGCATGGTTGCCTCCGCCGTCGTTGTGTGAATGTGTGAGTGATTGGGTAAAATGTAAGGAACAAATTGTAAAGCGCTTTGGATAAAAGCGCTATATAAAAAAGCAGCCATTTACCATGTCAGAAAAATACAAAAACTGTAAAAAATAAAACATTAACTATAGCCTACACTTAAATAAAATAATGTATTTGAGATTCTCTTAAAATGTATTTATTTTTTTATTCTTAAACTAATTTAATCTATTGAATAACAGTCGTTATTCCTCTGACTTCTGTCTTACACACACACACACACAGACACACAGAGCTCCCTCCCCGGGCCCCTGTCCTGTAGGTATTGGCTTGTGTTGCTACACGGACACATTTGTATGTTGCACCATGGTACTTCCTGTCTGACGGACTCAGAGTAGAGACTTTGTAAATAAACAATCCGGCTCTTATTATATGTGAACTAAAGAGTACAATGTTTACACAACAGTCCCCACCCGCTGTTTTATTGTATTTGTACCTGTACTATCCGCTGTCAGCTGTTTATCTCTCTTTGTGAGCTTGATTAAATAGCGTTAGCTCACGTTAGCTAGCGATAGCTCCGCGGCTAATTTTAGCTCAACCTAAACTAAATCAATGACTATGTTCTAAAGCATTCAAGTAGTTTTCACTGCACATAGAAGTAGCCAAACAGCGGGAGCATTTCGGGAGCATATGACCAAAAGCCAGGCAATTTCGAGCCCTTAAGGAATCAAATACAGTCTGCCATGGCTATATGCTAACGCGCGCAACTGTAGGAAAAACCTGGCAGCGTTAAGGGAATCGAAAGTCACAGGAGCCACACGGTTCCAGGCATCGGCCAATTAGGAACCGGTTCCCAACCGGTTTTCGATTCCCATCCCTAGGCAAATGTGAGTGAAATGGTCGCACTGTATGCAGCTGTTTGTCTGCATTGCATCCCCCCCCCCCAACTCAGATTTAGGGTTGATACAACCATCATAATAATATTGTTAATAATAACAATAACAATAATGATGAAATGATGTTTGATAATGAAAAATTATCAAAAATACCTGATTATGAGAAAAAAAAATTACGATGCATGGAATATTGTTGAGGCACACTAGTTACAACTATATTTCAAACAGGCACTCCATGTCAAAAAGGTTGCTGACCCCTGGTCTACACCCTCCCCAGACCGACAGTAGGGCAGCATGTGGTAGTCTACACCCTCCCCAGACCGACAGTAGGGCAGCATGTGGTAGTCTACACCCTCCCCAGACCGACAGTAGGGTAGCATGTGGTAGTCTACACCCTCCACAGACCGACAGTAATGCGTGCAATGACCAGGAAGAGAATTGGCATAATGACTAAATTGGGGGATGGGAGAAAAATGATAGAAAGGCAAAAAAACTCCAACAACAGACCCTCATATGAAACTAGACCCTTGCAGATGGAATAACTGACATCACAGGTGGTGGAACAGAGGCGGGAGCCCCCCGAGAGAGAGAGAGAGAGAGAGAGAGAGAGAGAGAGAGAGAGAGAGAGAGAGAGAGAGAGAGAGAGAGAGAGAGAGAGAGAGAGAGAGAGAAATACATTTTTCATCAAGGTCTGGGGAAAGAGAAGGAGAGAGACAGAGAACAGAGGCTGCCACGGTGAGAGAAATACATAATTAGCCGTGTGCCTCGCTGAAAGCTACTCCCTCTCCATGGTCCTTTTGATGTTCAACCAGAGACAGTCTATATAATGAGATGGAGCGCCGTAGCAGAATGGAGAAATCCATGACACTAAAGATGGCGGCAAACAAAGAGACCACAGTATTCACTACAAAGCAAACATATTCAGAGGAAATAATTACATGTGATGTGATTTTATGTGGAGGAAAATCTATAATCAACTTAATCTTGAGGTTAACTGTGACTTTTAAAGATGTTTATACAATCACCATCACTGCTAAAAGGCTGGGAATCACACAGTGAGTGGTTTTCTATTTCTCCTTTTTCACCAAGTGAACCACTTTTTTCCATTGTCAGCCGTTTCCCCGGTGACTTCGATGAAAGGAAAAAACGTGAAAATGCACGAGAGGCTCTCAGATACGAACGGGCTCCCCGTTCAGAGAGAGATGGTGGTCAGGTCTGGTTACTCCCCGGTATCAAGATGGCAGCAAAGTGAATCGACGTCTCTTTAGACAGACTTTGGCTCTTTAGACTCACCCAGTTTGTCTGATATTCATTCCTGGTCTGAAGTCAGCAAGAATTTACAGGTTTCTGCTTCACGGCGCTCCAGTGATGGAACCTACATTCCAGAAGTAAAGTGAAATGGCTGCTGTGACTTTCGCTACAGTAAGCACTCACCACAGCATAGCCATTCCATAACATTTACTCCACTTATTCCAATTCACAACAAACTGATGACCGTCCAGAGACTTGCCTCACGCACTCGGGGAATTGCCTCAGAAGACTAAATAAAAACCTGTGGACCATAATATTGCCGGGGGCCCTTTTTTAATGGGAAGGTGAGATGCCACGGATGCTTAGCTTTAGCGAGTCATCTATTCTTCCAGTAACGCCTCTGGACGTTTAAAATACAAGCGGTGAGAATACAGCGGCCGAGCAGAACGCTGCTTCCACATCCACTCAGCCACAACAAAGGGGTACGAGACACGCTCCCCTGTGTGTTTCCACGGTGGGTTATCAGAATCTCCACTGTATAATGGCCCACGTTCGCTATTGGATGAATCCCCAGAAGGACAGGAGAGAGGTCAGTGTCTCCAGAGCACCAGGGCAGATAGAGGGGATTGTTCCCCGAGCTTTTCACTCAGTGCAGGGGATGACCCCCTGAGGGTGTGAGATGTGGGGCTATTGTCTTGGAATGTTAGATCCTGGCACTGTATTATTCACCACTAGCATCGTGAGGCTGAGGTGAGGGGCGGCGAGCTGTGACAACGCGGCATAAGATAAGAGAAGAGAAGATATTCCTTTATTGATCCCCTTGGGGAAATTCAGGCATCATAGCAGCATGGGGGAGGGGGGAGGGGAGGTACAGGTAGTAAACAGCAGTGTAAACAATATAACAAATCAAGAGATGCTCGATATTGGCTTTTTTACCGATACCGATATACCGATATTGTCCAACTCTTAATTTCCGATACCGATATCAACCGATACCAATATATGCAGGGTTTCCCCCCCCCCAAAAAACGGAATAATTTCAGGTAACGGAACCCGCGAGTGCCTGCATGTGCGACTGGTGTGTTTGCGCTGTGAGGCGTATTCTTCGTATGGCTGCACGTACCGCACCGTGACGGCCGTACCGTAAATTCGCGGGACGGATACACGTACCGTTACACCCCTACTAGCTCGTCATGGGATCCTGCAGAGAAATGCCTTTCGGTGAGCAAATAATATAGTGTTCTAAGTTCTAACTCAAATGTCAGCAGGAGGTTGATCTGGGAAGCGGTGACAAGTGACAAGTTGTCGTCACGTGGAGGAGCGAGATAACGCGACTATTGGATACCTATCCCTTGTGGCGCTGGGGAGGGGGGGCTGGCCGGGCATTTCAAGCAAAGGGGTGTAGACAGCAGGACAACTAGGTCAAACGTACGGCCTGGTCGCCTGCAGCTACACGGTGGCAGATCCCCGTCACAAACACTTCTTCACTTCCTCAGGGGACAAGGAGCGACTGGGATGAGAACCCAAAGCAATCCAATTTACACTGCCGCCGCCGAGGTCCTTTCAACGGGCTGCTAATAAATCACATCGTCACAAGTAGCTACATCAGTCTCGTCACACGGAGGAGTCATACGGTACTAATAGCTTGTTTGGTTTTGCGGGAGCATTTTGTCTGCCACTTTTTAATGTCTCTCATTATTGAGGCCGGGAAGATTTGTGGCTGTGAAGCTCTCTCGCTCTGTCTTCAGGACACAACGCGGTAATAGCTATGAAAACACATCCGTTGGTTATTTCCTTTAAAAGGTAATGTAATAATAACAATGGGATGTTTAGACCCAAAAGTTAGAATGTGTAGATTTCATAACCTCCGATAACCTCTCCTGTGTTCTCCAGGTAGGGATGGGTACCGACCGAATCCGGTACTTTTAAGGGTATCTGTTATGGTTTGACACCGACCCCAAACGCTAACGACACAAGAGAGTAGGATTCAGAGTTGCCAAATACGAGGGCTTGTTTATTTGATAATAAGAATAAGTGAAACAGGGAAAGCAGGTCAACAAGAACAGGTACAATGAACAAGGGGCAAAGTTCTGCTGCTCTGCAGCTTCTCCCGGAAGGGTAGTCTTGGGAAGCAGGAGCAGACCTCTGTACCGCTCTGCAGACTCTCACGGCGGACCTCTCAGATGTTGTGCAAGACCGAGAGAGGGAGAGAGGGAACGGGTCAGTGACAGAGCAGACTTGAAACGAGCTGGAGGACAGGGTGTTATATTCTTCGTGTTAAACAACACAGTGATGTGCAATATTCCAAAAACAGCCCAAGTGAATATCTTCATGTAAACACACAGTGAGCAAAAATCCAAACACCGTCCAAATGTGAAATACTATCTTCGTGTAAACACACAGTGAGCAAAAATCCAAACACAGTCCAAATGTGAAACAATATCTTCGTGTAAATACACAGTGAGCAGAAGCAACGGGGAAAAACATCCAGCGACAAATCAAGACGAACCAACAACTTAGGGTGGGGAAAACGGGGTATAAATAATGAGGGATCGATTGATTGAAAAGCAGTGACAGCTGGGGAATGTGATTGACAAGCGTGGGGAAGTGAGAGAACCAATCAGCGACGTCTCAGATGACGTCAACGGGGAGAAACGTGTGAACGAGGGAATAGAAATACTTGACAGAAAAAATGAATGAAAACAAAGCGAGGGTGGTTAAAGGAACAGAACGAGTGAGAAGGCAAGGACAGAAACCTCACAGTACCCCCCCCTCCACGGGAGCCGCCTGGCGACCAGGCCGACCCGGCTCGTCAGGATGGGCCCGATGGAAGTCGGTGATCAAGCCGGGATCCACGATGAGCTGCCGGGAGACCCAGCTACGCTCCTCTGGGCCGTAACCCTCCCAGTCCACCAGGTATTGGAATCCCCGGCCCCGCCGACGAACGCCCATCAACCGGCGGACCTGCCACTGGGGGTGACCATCCACTAGCACAGGAGGCGGTGGATCAGGAGCTGGAGGCATAAGGGGACTGAGGGAGACGGGCTTAACCCGGGAGACATGGAACACGGGGTGGATGTGCATGGATGCAGGAAGCTTCAGGCGCAGGGCCGCCGGACTGAGTACCTTCAGGACCTCGAAAGGACCGACGAAGCGAGGGTTGAGCTTCTTGGCCGAGGACCGTAGCGGGAGGTCCTTCGCGGAGAGCCACACCCTCTGCCCAGGGCGGTAAGTCGGCGCGGGAACCCGGCGCCGGTCGGCACCACGACAGGCGCGCTCAGATGTCCGGAGCAGCGCGGTCCTGGTGATCTCCCAAACGCGACGGCAGCGGTCGAGGTGGACCTGCACGGAGGGAACTGCCACTTCCGTCTCCAGTGCGGGAAAAAGAGGGGGCTGGTAGCCCAGGGAGGCCTCAAAAGGGGAGAGGCCGGTGGCGGAACTGACCATTGAGTTGATCGAGTATTCAACCCAGGGAAGGAAACGACTCCAGGATGCCGGCCTCTCGGCTGCCACACACCGAAGAGCAGACTCCACGCTCTGGTTCATCCTCTCCGTCTGCCCGTTTGTCTGGGGATGGTAGCCAGAGGAGAGACTGACCGTTGCCCCCAATCCCTTGCAGAAAGCCCGCCATACCTGGGAGGTGAACTGGGGCCCCCGGTCAGAGACGATGTCCTGGGGAAAGCCGTGAAGGCGGAACACGTGGTGCGTCAGGAGGTCCGCCGTCTCGGCTGCTGAGGGAAGCTTGGAGAGGGCCACGAGGTGGACCCCCTTGCTGAATCGATCCACCACGGTCAGAAGGCAGGTGTTCCCCTGGGAGGAGGGTAGACCAGTGACGAAGTCGAGCGCCACATGTGACCACGGACGGCTTGGAACGGGAAGTGGCTGCAAGAGCCCGGAGGGTGCCTGGTGAGAGGCCTTGCTGCGGGCACAGACCGCGCAGGCCAAAACGAACTCCTTGACGTCGTTCCGCATGGTGGGCCACCAGAAACGACGAGCCAGGAAGGAGAACGTGCGATGGACGCCTGGGTGGCAGGCGAACCGGCTGGTATGGCCCCACAGCAGTACCTGGGACCGGACAGAGTCAGGGACGAAGAGACGGCTCCTAGGGACGTTGCTTGGAGCACGTTGGAAGCGTAGGGCACGCCTCACCACACCCTCGATGCCCAAGGTGATGGCTCCAACCACTCGGGCCTCCGGGATGATGGGAGATGGGTCCTCAGAGGGTGGAGCCCCCTTGGAGTGCATCCGGGACAGGGAGTCGGCCTTCGTGTTGCGGGAACCGGGGCGGAAGGTCAGCGAGAAGTCGAACCGACTGAGGAAACTGGCCCATCTCGCCTGCCGACCGTTGAGGCGCCTGGAAGCGCGGATGAACGTTAGGTTCTTGTGGTCCGTCCAGATGGTAAAAGGCTCCTCGGCACCCTCTAGCCAATGACGCCACTCCTCCAGAGCAGCCACGACCGCCAGTAGCTCCCGATTGCCGGTGTCGTAGTTCCTCTCGGCGGGGAGGAAGCGACGCGAGTAGAAGGCGCAAGGATGTACCTTCTGGTCGGAAGGAGAACGCTGAGATAGGACAGCGCCCAGGCCAGAATCCGAGGCGTCCACCTCCACGATGAACTGTCTCTTGGGGTCAGGGTGGAGCAGGATAGGAGCGGAAGTGAACCTTCTCTTGAGGGAGCGGAACGCAGCGCGTGCCGCTGGGGACCAGTCGAACGGCAGAGCGGGGGAGGTCAGCTTGGTAAGAGGCTCCGCCACTTGGCTGTAGTTCCGGATGAACCTTCGGTAGAAGTTTGCGAACCCGAGGAAACTCTGTAGCTCCTTCCGAGTGGTGGGTTCCGGCCAATCCTCCACAGCCTGGATCTTGCGAGGATCCGCTCGGGTCAAGCCCTTCTCCACGATGAAGCCCAGGTAGTCGACGGAGTTGGAGTGGAAACGGCACTTCTCCGCCTTGACGAAGAGCCGATTGTGGAGGAGGCGCTCCAGCACCCGGCGGACATGCAGGATGTGTTCCTCGAGGGTCCTGGAAAAGATAAGAATGTCGTCCAGGTACACCACCACGAACACCTCCAGCATGTCACGGAGGACATCGTTCATGAGTGCCTGGAATACCGCCGGGGCGTTGGTGAGGCCGAACGGCATCACAAGGTACTCATAGTGGCCCCTGGGGGTCTTGAAGGCGGTCTTCCATTCATCGCCCTCACGGATACGGACAAGATGATAGGCACTTCGGAGATCCAGCTTGGTGAAGAACGAGGCCTGGGTCAGTGGCTCGAAGGTGGAGCTCATGAGAGGTAGGGGGTATTTGTTCTTGATGGTGATCTCGTTGAGCTGACGATAGTCGATGCAGGGTCGCAGGTCCCCATCCTTCTTACCAACAAAGAAGAACCCGGCCGCCACCGGGGAGGAGGAAGGCCGAATGAGTCCTGCTTCCAATGACTCAGAGATGTAGAGATCCATCGCCTTCTTCTCCGGGACAGTCAGACTGTAGAGGCGGCTGCCGGGAAGGGGAGCCCCTTGGCGGAGGTCGATGGCGCAGTCATAGGGGCGGTGAGGTGGAAGGGACTGAGCCCTGGTCTTACTGAATACCTCCATGAGGTCGTGGTACTCGGGAGGAATGGACGAGGGATCCGGGGGCAACTCACCAGCCGGTCTCCGGGGCGGGGGACAAGACGCCG
Source organism: Notolepis coatsorum (assembly GCF_963971535.1). Lineage (NCBI taxonomy): Eukaryota > Metazoa > Chordata > Actinopteri > Aulopiformes > Paralepididae > Notolepis > Notolepis coatsorum. Next base: position 100,298,140 of record NC_140176.1, read on the forward strand.
CCTGTAGACAGCGGGCGTGACAGGAGGAGCTCCAGCCCCTGATGGTACCGGAGGCCCAGGCGATGTGGGGCTCGTGCAGCGCGAGCCAGGGCCTACCCAGGACCACCGGGACAAGGGGGGATTGGGTAATGAGGAACTGGATCCTCTCTACGTGGTTCCCAGCAATGGTCAGCAAGACTGGGCCGGTCCGTTGAGAGATGTCGGCCAGGCGGTGTTGGTCCAACGAAAAGATCTCCAAGGGCCTCACAAGGGCCTCAAGAGGTATGTTGGCTTGGGTGGCAAACTCGAAGTCGAGGAAGTTCTCGTCTGCCCCAGAGTCGATGAGGGCCTCCACCGTGGCACGTTGGTTCCCCCAGGCCAGGGTGACGCTCAACAGATGGTCAGGTGGTGCGCGGCGCTGGGAATGGGAAAAACGGCTCACCAGGATCTCCCGGGGTCTTGGTGAGCCCGATCTTTTGGCCGGGTAGGGCAGTCGGCGATACGGTGTCCCGCACCTCCGCAGTAGAGGCAGAGACCGGACCTGAGCCTTGCCTGACGCTCCGCCTGGCTCAGATGAGAGCGTCCCAGCTGCATGGGTTCCTCCTCGCGCACCGGACGGGGAAGCCTGTTACCCTCAGTAGTGTTGGGGACGGGGCGTCCAGGAGTCCGGGGTGCTTCAGGAGGTGACAGTCGGGCCCTCTCGCGCCTTCTCTCCAGGAGGCGTCCGTCAATGCGGATGACAAGGCTAAACAGCTCCTCGAGGGAGTCGGGCACCTCCCTGGTAGCGAGCTGGTCCCGGACTGCGTCACTGAGCCACCTTATGAAGGTTAGGCGAAGAGCAGGTTCGTTCCATCCGCTCTCCACCGCCGCCAGTCGAAACTCCATGACATAGTCCGTCACCCTGCTGCTCCCTTGCCGGAAGGTCCCCAACCGGGCTCCAGGGTCCAGACCTCGGGCTGGATGGTGGAACACTCTGCGGAGCTCCGCCACGAAGTCTGGGTAGGAGAACAAAAAATCTGCTTCCATTGCCCAGGAGGAAGTGATCCACTGGGCAGCATGGCCTGAAAGTAGGTTGGTTATATAAGCCACTCGGGACCCATGAGCAGAAAAACGGCTTGGTTGATGACGGAAAACCAACTCACATTGCATGATGAATGTGGCACACTCCTCGGGATTACCGTCGAACAGCCGTGGGACGGAGAGAAGGGGTTCCCGAGGTGCGAGATCTGCTGGGGCTGCGGGGAATGTTCCTGAAGGGTGTGAGAGATGAAAAGTATTAACGGCGTCGCCCAGCGAGTTAAGCTGGGCGAGAATCTCGGACTGTTGTCCCGCCATAGCGGCCATTGAACCCTGCATAGGCAGGACCTGGTCCCTGAGGTTCTGCACCGCAGCCGCAGCCCGCTCTAGTTGGAGACCGTGATCCCTGGTCAACTCGACTTGAAATGCAAGTGCGGTTCTGACCCCCTCTGTGTCGGCTGGGGTCGTCATGGTTGGTTCGTAATGTTATGGTTTGACACCGACCCCAAACGCTAACGACACAAGAGAGTAGGATTCAGAGTTGCCAAATACGAGGGCTTGTTTATTTGATAATAAGAATAAGTGAAACAGGGAAAGCAGGTCAACAAGAACAGGTACAATGAACAAGGGGCAAAGTTCTGCTGCTCTGCAGCTTCTCCCGGAAGGGTAGTCTTGGGAAGCAGGAGCAGACCTCTGTACCGCTCTGCAGACTCTCACGGCGGACCTCTCAGATGTTGTGCAAGACCGAGAGAGGGAGAGAGGGAACGGGTCAGTGACAGAGCAGACTTGAAACGAGCTGGAGGACAGGGTGTTATATTCTTCGTGTTAAACAACACAGTGATGTGCAATATTCCAAAAACAGCCCAAGTGAATATCTTCATGTAAACACACAGTGAGCAAAAATCCAAACACCGTCCAAATGTGAAATACTATCTTCGTGTAAACACACAGTGAGCAAAAATCCAAACACAGTCCAAATGTGAAACAATATCTTCGTGTAAATACACAGTGAGCAGAAGCAACGGGGAAAAACATCCAGCGACAAATCAAGACGAACCAACAACTTAGGGTGGGGAAAACGGGGTATAAATAATGAGGGATCGATTGATTGAAAAGCAGTGACAGCTGGGGAATGTGATTGACAAGCGTGGGGAAGTGAGAGAACCAATCAGCGACGTCTCAGATGACGTCAACGGGGAGAAACGTGTGAACGAGGGAATAGAAATACTTGACAGAAAAAATGAATGAAAACAAAGCGAGGGTGGTTAAAGGAACAGAACGAGTGAGAAGGCAAGGACAGAAACCTCACAGTATCGACTGAATCACATCGGTACTACCGAGTCAGAGAGTCAGAGATTTTATTTGCCATGTATGAATTAGGGCTGGGCGATTAATCGATTTTATCGATTAATTCGAATGAATGATTAATGATTTCAAGCGTCACTTTTTTTTTTTTTTTTACAAAAAGTAATGTTTGGTGAAAGTTAGATTTGCACTTTATTAATCCCAATAGGGAAATTCATTCTTGTTTGATGATCAAGAGGCACCTTTTATTTGTTTTAAATGAAGTTTGGTGAAAAAGCAAGTTATTGCACTATTAATCCCAATAGGGACATTCATCTTTGTTTGATCAAGAGTAACCTTTTATATATATATATTTTTTTTTTAAGTGAAGATTTGTGAAAGTTGGGTTTGCCCTTCAATCCCAATAGGGAAATTCATCTTGGTTTGATAATTTTTTTGTGCCAAATAAAAACAAAGGTTATTTGAATGATTTCTTTGGCGTTTCTAGTTTTCAAGAGAAAAAAATCGATTACAATCGTAAATCGAATTTTCTTTTTAAAAATCTGAGATTTAATTTTTTTGCCATATCGCCCAGCCCTAGTATGGACAAATCCAAATTGGAATACAGGTACAGAGCAAACACTGTGTGTCTACAACTAATCCGATACAGGAGCAGAGTAGAAACAGTACAGAAAAAATAAAAATAAAAAACACACAGTATAAAAGGACAAATGCTAAGGTTGATATCAACATCCCCTAAAGTGCATATCATAGTAAAGTGCATAATACATCGGGGCACAATTTACAGTAAAAGTATAATCAAAGTGCGTGATGCACAGACACAGAAACAGCACTTCCACAACCTGACTAATAACACACCAAAATAGGATAATATACAAATCTAGTCTTTGGAGTTATTCAGGCTGCGCACAGCACTGGGGAAGAAACTCTTAGTAAACCGAGAGGTAGAGCCTGTGATAGAGCGGTAGCGTCTGCCCGAGGGGAGGGGGACAAAGAGGCCTGCGGCTGGGTGACCAGAGGGGTCGTTGATAATGCCAGAGGCACGGGAAAGCAGCCTGGCACCATAGATCTCTTCTAGAGCTGGCAGACTAACCCCGATTGTCTTGCGTGCGAGACGCACAATTCTGTTCAGAGATTTCTTCTCCTGGTCTGTAATGTGTTACCAAACCATACAGTACAGGAGGAAGTAAGAACGCTCTCAATCACATAGCGATAGAAGTTGTGTAGAATCACCCTGTTATTAGTGAACTCTTTCAGTTTCCTAAGAAAGAAAAGACGTTGCTGCGACTTTTCACGTGAGATCCACCGGTGCCACATTATTATTATTATTATTATCATTTCTTTTGTCCGATGACGTCAACGTTTCGTTTACCGTGAAACGATACCTATGAAGTGTGCGGCACGTTCACGTCAACTTACCTAGGATTTGACTTGATTCAACAACAACAAAGCAGTCGGGGGCGATGGCAAGCCGAAAACAGTCGCAAGTGTGGTTACACTTCACAAAGCTAGATGCAGACAACTTTTGCTGCAATATTATATATTTGATATTTGATATTTATATTATATATATAATATATATATCAAATGTGAACGGTACCCAACCATATCTCCAGGGTTGAAAACTGTGTGTTTGTGCTTTGAAATATTTCCATGGCAAGAATGAAATAGGAGGATTTCTTTCCGGCCTACTCAGAAATGTTCAATCTGAATCGCTCAGGCTCCACCGCTCAGATAGTCTCCCCCTTTCACTGCAACTTTCCATCAGAGGCAACCATACCATACCATACCATACCATACCACACCATACCACACCATACCATACCATACCATACCATACCACACCATACCATACCATACCATACCATACCACACCATACCATACCATACCATACCATACCATACCATACCATACCACACCATACCACACCATACCATACCATACCACACCATACCACACCACACCATACCATACCACACCATACCATACCATACCACACCATACCACACCATACCATACCATACCATACCATACCATACCATACCATACCATACCATGCCATACTCCAAAATGGCTTTAAATCATTAAGACAAATAACCTTTGCACCGCTGCGGTCAGGCAAGTGCTACCAGAGTCTCATGGCCGGTACAGAGCGACTCAAAAGGAGCTCCTATCCCCAGGCCATCAGGATGCTCCATGACTCTATGCAACACTAACCCATCCATTCTACACTCACTGCACACACATCCACATGCTCACACTCACTTTAAATAAACACTCACCTTTAACATTCACTTTAGACACTTTAAACACTTCTTTAACACGACACCATATTTGATCTATTATTACTAAAAGATGTGCACTACCGTACATTTCTCCCTCATTGTTTGCATTTTGTACTTGTAGTTGTGTATATTGTATATTTTGTTCTTTCTTTTTTCTTGTTTTACTTCTGTTTACTGTATGAAGCACAATCTCAGGAGGCTCATACAGAACCAAGCATGTCACTGTAATGTACACAATGTGACAAATAAAACAAAACTTTAAACCTTTAACTTACCCATCCCGTAACTCTTAAAGGGGACAATCTATGTATTTTTCTTTAGCCAAGAAACAAGTCTAAATCTAATTTTAATTGTCTTTAGCAACACGTTTAAATGAATGACTTCCCTCCCTGCCTGGCTGCCTCACAACACGAGACTAAACAAACTGGGCAGTACATTAGGAAGGCAGTATTTTCTGGCTCCAAAAAAAGCACAGCTAATTGATTAATCAAAGCTAATTAATTGCTTGTGCCTCCCCGTGTGATATCATCGAGGGCTATCATCCCGGACAGCCTGTTTAGACTCATTCATCTGAAGACATCAAATCCTAAACCAAAAAAAGGAAGTTCATACAGTAATTGTGTTCCTCCCCAGCGCCTAGATACCAATACCGCCTCAGACGGCCGTATAAAGACCAGGCAAAGGCCCAAAAAGGCCAAAAGCCCAAATTACGTCCCGTAGTAATGATTCCAAACCGCAGACTGGCCCGAGGCGTCCCGTGCCCTGCACTCAGCCTGGCAGAGGCGTCCCGTGCCCTGCACTCAGCCTGGCAGGCGACACACAGTGTTGGGACGACAGCGCCTAGAGGAGAATCGACGGCCTCATCACCACCACAGCTCCTTGCCAGTCGTAAAAAACGGGCAAAGCTTGCGAGTGGGCGTGTGTCGACTTGCCGGGAACTACGGTGTTATAGTATCTGACTTAACCCTTTCACTGCCGCACTACCAAAACGGTTAACCCTTCCACTGCGACAATACACAGAAGGTTAATAACCCTTTCACTGCCACACGACAACAGGTTAACCCTTTCACTGCGACAATACACAGATGGTTAACCCTTTCACTGCCACACGACAGCAGGTTAACCCTTTCACTGCCACACAACAGCAGGTTAACCCTTTCACTGCCACACGACAGAAGGTTAATGGTCCAGCAGGCTATTTGTGTAGGTGAGTGTTAGATCTATCTGGCAGGTGATTGATAGATCTATCTGGCAGGTGATTGATAGATCTATCTGGCAGGTGATTGATAGATCTATCTGGCAGGTGATTGATAGATCTATCTGGCAGGTGAGTGTTAGATCTATCTGGCAGGTGATTGATAGATCTATCTGGCAGGTGATTGATAGATATATCTGGCAGGTGAGTGTTAGATCTATCTGGCAGGTGATTGATAGATCTATCTGGCAGGTGATTGATAGATCTATCTGGCAGGTGAGTGTTAGATCTATCTGGCAGGTGAGTGTTAGATCTATCTGGCAGGTGATTGATAGATCTATCTGGCAGGTGATTGATAGATCTATCTGGCAGGTGATTGATAGATCTATCTGGCAGGTGAGTGATCATTTAAAAAAAATCTAAAAAAAAAAGCTTCACGCTAGAAGTCAGATGATTGACAGGGGCTGGCGTGAGCTGGGAAGTGTAGTTTTTTTTTTTTATTATTCGAAAGCCCATCGAAAGCACTGGGTCTCTTCTCTCAAAAGACTACACTCAAGTAGCCAAGTCATCGCGTCAATATGGACCTTTTTCCGACTCAATGTGCTGAGATTTCTATAAACTCATATTTCACTAATAACACTCAAAATCATTGGTAAACAAACTGACAAAAAAATTACTGCTGTTTAGACAGGGTTGGGGTATTTTACTCTTGGCTACATTTGAAAAAGAAATGCAACATTAATTAATACATTCTGTATTGATTGATTAATGCCGTGATATCACTCTCGTACCGGACTACTCATGCTTGTGTCTTGCTCAAGGACACTTCGACACGCTCCCCCGGGAGGAGCGGGAATCGAACCGGGAACCTCCGGATTACCGGACGACTGCTCTACCCTCCCAAGCCACTGTCGCCCCATATTATTAGGCGTATGAAATACATTTTATAGGGTATTTTATTGTAGGACTTCAATTTCCCCGCCTGGGATCATGTTACTGATCTGGGATCCAATTCACATTTTACTGGTGAACTTTCTCTTCTCTTAAAACAATTTTTCCTTGAAGTTCTGTCTCATTAAATACAGTGCATACTGACCGGAGAGGCAGAACAGAGAGAGAGAGAGAGAGAGAGAGAGAGAGAGAGAGAGAGATATAGAGAGAGAGAGAGAGAGAGAGAGAGAGAGAGAGAGAGAGGGGGGGGGAAGGAAATGTAACAGAGGTTTGTGAGACAGATTTGAACCTGCAACCGTGGCAGTATTAAAGAGCTGCTACTAAATATAATTTAAAGCTCCAGTGTGTAGGATTATTTTGTTTGAATTTGACTCCGAAACATATCTTAACGTGGACACACTGGTCCCCAGTCTACTGTGAGTGAGTTACATTGACCAGTGTAGCAGAGGTGCAGAGATATGCCATCTGAAGCTTCACTGCAAGGATCTCTTTTCTAACCAATCAGAAAAGCTCAGAGGGAATTTGGTTGGAATAGGCACACATTTTTTGTTCGTCTACATCAGTGGTTCCAAAAGTGTGGGGCGCGACCCCTAATTAGGCTAGTTATTATTATTTGAATGAAAATAAATCTCCTATATCCTATATTCTAGCCTATAAATTCCATCTAGGTGGGGACCAGGTTAGGTGGGGCTCGGACATATTGCCCAACTACCCAAGTGGGGCCTGGTTGAAAAAGTTTGGGAACCACTGATCTACATGGTCCTCATTGCCAGAGTGTGTTGAATGAGGACTAAAAGGCCGCACGGTGGTGTAGAGGTTAACACTGTCGCCTCACAGCTAGAAGGTCCAGGGTTCAATTCCCGCTTGGGGACCAGGTTTCCGCATTGCCAGGTACTCAGGCTGGGTATCTCCCAGGCCTTTCTGTGTGGAGTTTGCATGTTCTCCCCCTCTGTGCTCGCAAGGGTTTCCCCCCCCCTCGTTAAGATAAACCCAATGGAAAAACATGCACAACAACAGATCGCTAACGCTGTCGTGTCCCTGACGAAGACGGACAGGAGCACCCGGCTGCCCTTGGGGGGAAGGACGACGGGATGGGAAAAGTGCAGAGAGACATTTCATCGGCGACTAACTGCATGTGTGTGTGTGTGTGTGTTCCTGTGTGTCGCCCATCTCGCATGCCCCACAATGGTGGAATGAACTGCCCACCCAAGTTAGGACAGCCGAAACCCGTCCAATCTTTCGCCGTCGACTAAAGACGCACTTCTTCAACCATTATCTGAAATGAAAAAAAACGAATAATAATAAAATATCTAACCCTAACTAACCTTACTGTCATGCACTTGTCCTAATAAACTAACCTACACTGTAGCACTCAACACTTTGATGACCATTGTTACTCAGCTGATAAGAGTTGTGCCCTTCCTGATGACTTGTAAGTCGCTTTGGATAAAAGGGTCAGCTAAATTACTAAATGTAAATGTGCGTATCTGCATGACAAATAAAGACTTCTTCTTCTTCTAAAAGTACTTATTTCCAATGAAATTCCGTTTTTATTTTTTTTGCCTCTCCGGTTGGTTAGAACGGTTGGTGAACCGTCAGAATGGAGTGTCTCTGCACTGCTGCTACACTGTAACCCGACCGCAGCAGGCCATCACTGTTTCCACGGTAACATTACGCTTTGGAGCAAAATCCAAACAAAATGCAATTGTCTCAACGTATTTTTTTTTAGCAATAATAATAGCCAATATTTTTAGAGAACTGGGCTTGAGATGTGAAATGTGAGCGGAGTAAGTGAATGAGTGTCACTCTTCCCTCTCTCAACAACTAACGCTGAGGAGCCCTGGAAACGTATTCGATGGCCATCGATGGCAGACAGAAGACAGTAGGCCTAGTTGTACCGGGCAGCACCCAGGAGAGTGTAACATAGAATGGAATAGAATAGAATAGAATAGAAATACTTGAATCATCCCGAGGGAAATTTGGCACTACAAATTGCTCACAGTAAACATTTAGGTAGACAAAACAATAAAAGTCACGAATAAGAATAAAAAATAAGCCTAATAATAAAGAATAAAATAAGCCTAAGAATAAAATAATAATAATAATAATAAAATACACACATACGGTCCGGGATTTATGTTATGTAATATAAAATATACAGTAAAAAATATATACAGAAATCTGTACAGTAAGTGTAATATTGAACAATGTTGTTTTAGAGGTAAAAGTCCAGGAAGATGGTAACTGTCACCCTGTGCTCAGTGATGCAGTGAGGCTCAGTGATGCATTGTAAAGTCTGATGGCTGTCGGAATGAAGGACTTCCTGTGCCGTTCAGTGTGAATCATGATCTTGCTGGGGGGGGGGGGGGAGGAAAAAATGGATAAAGAATAAAATAAAATAAAATAAAGTTTTATTGTCTTTGTCACCTCAGGAGCCGTGGCATGGAGGAGGACGCGTCCTTCCAGCTCGGCCCCGGGTGTCATCGTGTTATTACCCTCCACTAACCGCCACCATATTGCCAATAAATGTTATGGCTAAGGGGCTCTCAAACTCTAAAACTGGGACTTCCTGCAGAAGATCAGAGCAATTTCGAGTTACACTTGGAAGTTTCAAGGGTGGATGTAATTTGAAGGGAGGCACAGCCGGGTGGCTTGGGAGGGGGGGGGGGCAGGAAGTAGAGTACATAAAGGGTGTGAGAAAGGGGCGGGGCCTATGAGGACCTGCAGATGGAGTTACATCCCGCCCTGACAGAAGATGAATACATCCCACCCCTTACCAGTCCGGGCAGAATTCCAAGGGAGAGCCATTGATTTATCCAGATACAATGTATGAGGCTATTTACCGGCCGCTCCGCTCACACACAGCGCTGCTCGCTCCAGGGCCTCCTCCCGGGGAATCACACCCGCGGCCTCTCCGCTTCTCACTAGATCCAGCTAGTTCATCCTTTTAACCCTTTTACTAGTAGTGAAAGGGTTAACCTTCTGTAGTGTGGTAGTGAAAGGGTTAACCTTATGTAGTGTGGTAGTGAAAGGGTTAACCTTATGTAGTGGGGTAGTGAAAGGGTTAACCTTATGTAGTGGGGTAGTGGAAGGGTTAACATGCTGTACTGTGGTAGTGAAAGGGTTAACCTTATGTAGTGTGGTAGTGAAAGGGTTAACCTTCTGTAGTGTGGTAGTGAAAGGTTAACCGTCTGTAGTGTGGTAGTGAAAGGGTTAACCGTCTGTAGTGTGGTTTGATTGATTGAAAACTTTATTAACAGATTGCAGAATGGGTACAATACAGTACAGCCAGGTATGCAGTGGTGGGCATACGCGGTCAAACGACGTTTAGGCTACGTCACTGAGGCAGAAGTGCGCGCATCCTATTATTATGCAAAGTCTAGGTGATAAGTGCCGGCCGGGGTGCCTATACGGCGCGACGACACAAAAATTACTCGTCGCACCGTATACCCCGGCCGGCACTTATCACCTAGACTGTGTGTGTGTGTGTGCGTGTGTGTGTGCGTGTGTGTGGAGTGTTGGGCGTGTGTTTATGTGACAAAAGACCGCCCGTCTCGTCCCCAGCTCCGCCTCATGAAAGAGGAGAGAGACATGTATGCGCGGGAGCGTTTGGCCTTGGCCCATATTACGACTGCACCACTGAGTACAGCTCAATACACAACATTTTTAAGGGGATGCAGACCAGAGAAATAATTTATTCTTGTTTACATCAGGGTCCCCCATTTTCAATTAATTGTATAAGGTTAACCTTCTGTAGTGTGGTAGTGAAAGGGTTAACCCTTTGGTAGTGTGGTAGTGAAAGGGTTAATCCTAATTCATTCAAATCATCATGATCATGGTCAAGATCCCCTAGAGAGGCACTTAGGAATGTTGCTCTGGACGGCCTGCAGCCAACTTGTTACACAAAGAGAGAATAACGAGCGCGCCGCTTTCTTGACACATGATATCCTATAATTTAAACGACAAATATAATACAAACTCCAGACGCGGAACTGCATTCATAACTCTATCGGAGGTGGAAGAGTTCCTATAATAATAACAGAGGTGCGTGGTTGCAAGTGGCTGACGGTAATAGGTAGGGATGTTCGATATTGGCTTTTTTACCGATATCCGATATTGTCTAACTCTTAATTTCCGAACTATGAAACGTTTGTAACCTTTGCTAAATGATATACTGAATTATGTTTATTTTTTGTATTATTTTTATTTTTTTGTAAAGTAATGTAAAAAGGGTAGGCAATTATAAGCCTCGGCTTCAGCCTACACCTTTTCGGTCATTTTATTTTTGAATTTTTTTTGGAAATTCTAGTGCTTTGTAAAAAATATGTAAAGACAGAAATAAAATCATTCATTCATTCATTCATGATAGTGTGGTGATAGTGTGCCTGATCGGATCATTGATCACTCGACCAAAACCAATATTTCAGCGAAACGTGCTCAAAGACGCTCGATCCCCAGGGTCGTTCAATCCATCACACCTGCCTTCTCGTTTGCTTTCGCTCACGAACCTGGCACAGTTCCGGGGGCAGGGAGCGACAAGGCGGTCAATAATTAAAGTAGATAATAGGAGCCTTTGCGTGGTGGTGGCGGTGACGGTCATTCATTAGGAATAATCGACACCGAGACCTTTTTACCGCATGCCATTAGGCGGCTAATGATTTATTCCGGGGGGGATGGGGGGGGGGGATTAATTGCACTGAACTTGACTGTCTTGGAGATTTCATAGACTTTTCCATTACCATGCAAAACCCCCGATATCTATTGTGGATATCTTTCTTCCCCGCATCAGTGTAAAAGATTTACACCCTTCCTATTTCCCAGACCCCGAAAAATCTATTTTGGTGAATCTGTAGATTAATGGTCAGCTGCATTGACAGCTGAAAGTGCTCCAGATAACGGAAAAACCCACGAGTACCGAAGGGAACCTGCCTGAGCGCGGCCGCTCTACTGATGAATAGTTTTCAAAAGTCGAAGGGTTTGAAGATATTTTACAAGATCGCTGATTATGCTGCAAACCCCCATGATGACCTTGGGTGAGGCGGTTTTGCAGAAGACGGAAGGCCGAGGATATCGACTTTCCTCGTCTAACTGCTGGAGGAGCGCTTTATGCAATTTGGCAAACAACCAGCGAGCCGAGTACGCCTTTACATAATGATTTGACAGTTAAAAGCCAGTCCGAAGCAATTGCTGCCAGACTTCAGTCTACTTTGGACGAGAATGCTAAATAAAGCATTTAATGCATGGGGTTTATTTTCAGGTGGTTTTTGGTACAGTAATACCCTATTTTATAGGCGGCTTTCCAGAATGATTTAGATATCAAGTAACATCCTCCGCACACTAACAAGATCCTGTTCAGATGGACCTGACGACTGTCAGAACACACAGCGCTATCAGTCCAGAGAAAACATCCCCCGTGGAGATTGAAAACGACAAGTTGCCCCGTCCATGAAACTAACTCGAAGCAACTGGTTTTGGGAGAGGAGTCACGGGTACGTCTCAGAAGGAGACCCGCTGGAAGAGGCTGGATCCCCCCCCCCACCCCCCGCGGAGGCTCCGGGAACACGGGAGGCATGGAGAACCACCTCCAGGCCACTTTCATGGTCCAGTCGAGCAAAACATCTGAACACCCGGACAGCCTTTAAAATCGTCTCGTCTGTGTCTCTTTGAGTTAGCAGTAAAAACGGCACTTAAAGGGGAGAAGACATCTGTAGTACAGACGGACGGCAGAGAGAGCGTTGAGTGTTGGTAGGTGAGAGAGGTAGTTGAGAAGCTGTCGTTTGGAAAGCAGAGGTGCTTGGAGCGAGACACGGGTCTTTGAAAGGAGGCAACCCTCAAGGGTGGAGTGTTTGGTGGCTGGGTGAGCGAAGCTGCGTAGCAATCAGTGTTCATTTCGTCAGCTGTTTTAAATGTTAGTTTTAGTCTTAGTCATGTCTCAATCGCTCTTTTTCGTTTTCATCATATTTAGTCACCGTTATCTATTTTTCGTTCAGTCAAGTTTTTGTCAACTACAGGTCTGAGCATTTTCGTTTTAGTCTTTTTTGTTTTGTTTCGATTTAGTATTTTTTTTGTTTAGTCTCGCCACTCAGTTACAGCCTCAAGATTCAAGAGTCAAGAGGTTTATTTGTCACATACACACCAGGGCATACAGTGAAAGGCGGGTGGCCATGCCCGCTTTGATTGTGCAATAATACTAAATAATAAAATAGACATAATAAACAGGTAATAAAATAGACATAAAATAGGCATGACAAAATAGACATGTTAAAGTCCTGAGATAATGCAATACAATGTTAGCTACGGATTAAGGCACTGGGTCCTATGTACACTACTATACAATATACAGTCTTTACTCTATATCCTTATGCTATACTTGCTATTTCTAAACTATACTATACAAGAACCACATCAGTTCTTTCCTTAAAGTGACCTTTATTTTCCTTGTTCCTTTAAAGTGTCCTTTCCATTTTGTTTAAAGTGACCATTTGTGTGTGAGCGAATGCAGCACACAGCAGTGTTGTGTGTGTGTAACTGTGTATGTGTGTGCTCATGTGTACTTGTGTGTGGAGAGTTCAGTGTTCAATGCCTCATAAGTTGGCCTCATAAGTTGGTGTGAGCTTTTTCTGAACAAAAAAAGCTAACGTTAGTGCTAGCTGGTTAGACTTATGTAATAATAATAATAAATTAATTTTATATAGCGCCTTACATTAGGAATCTCAAAGCGCTTTACATACATGGCATTATAGCACACAGACAAACACAGTACAGGGACAAACACAGTACATGAACTTTCACAATGACGACATAGTGGGGATAATACAGAGAGAGGGAGACAACTTAGAGACAAGACAGAGAACATTTTTAAATAAATAATAATACTAAAGTATAGGTCTGTACAGATGTGAAAAAGTAAGTGATGCAGGGGTTGAGGGGTCAGGAGTGTGGGTATGCAAGTTTGAACAGGTGGGTTTTGAGGTGGGACTTAAATGTTTCTACAGATGGGGCTTCTTTGATGTGTAATGGGAGTTACATACAAAAGTAAGCTATTTAATGTGTTCTATTGTGGTGGATCAACATAATGTAGTGATCCGTCATGCAGTAATGTAGGGAAGAAAGAGGAGAGTTTCCTTTTCTGTATGGTGCTTTATTTCCAGCTCAATATGGGGGTTTACAGGTTGATACTTCCCTTCTCATACACAACAGTTACCGGATGCTAGCTTCACAACAACAACGTAACATCCGGTCCGTTTAGCAAGATTTTATTTTGCAAACTACATTTTGTGTCGTCGTTTTTAGTCAACGACATTGCATGAATAATTCCGTCCATTAATGTGACGTCTCATCTCGTTTTCATCAGGGGGAAAAGCTACGTTGACGATCATATTTAGTCATCATTTTCGTTGACTAAATTAACACTGGTAGCAATGTCCTCCATTTGAATCTAGTTTGAATCTCTACTGTAATATCAATTAAAGCAGAAATACCCTTTTTTCTTTTCTTTATATATACACTATATATTCTTTCTTTATATAATATATACATATACATAATATATTATATAAAGAAAAGGAAAGGGAAAAAATACGTATAAAAGCAGTATTAACGCATGATTTCGATGATGAACAAGTGTCTTGAATAAATATAAATACATCTCCCGAAGCTGAAAAACAAGAGACTCTCAAACTAAGTCAGTTCAAAGTCAAAGTCAAAGTCAGCTTTATTGTCACCCCTCGTAATGTGCAAGACATACAGAGAAATTAAATAGCTTTTTCCCCTTCCCATGGTGTATATAAAAAACAAGATCTAATATAAACATAAAGTAACATATGGACAGTATATAGGACTAGTTCATTGGTCAATGTGGTCTTAGTTGAAACAAAACATTGTTAGTTGAATGGTTAGTTGTTTTCTATGCTTTTTAGGGATGCACCGATATGAAAATTTGCCACCGATACCGATACCGATTGTTCAACTAACACAATCGGCCGATACCGATACCGATATTTGTGGCAATTATTATTATTATTTTTTATTTGTAATATTTATTTTTTTGTAATTATTTAAAAAAAAAAATTATGAAACTACTGTATATTTGTGTTACAAATTGTGCTCACCGATATGAACATAGGCCTCTTTACTTACTTAAAAAAAGGAAACATCAAGAAATAGCACTATCTCGCTCCCAGTATGGTCTGCCGGGCTGCAGCTAGATACTAGTTCTCCCAGTATGGTCTACCGGGCTGCAGCTGGATACTATTGTCTCAACCAGAGCTCTCAACAAATGAAATTTTGATTGACAGTCGATTCTGCCAATTACGTCACACACCGCTTGCACCCGCCTCTGCTGTTACCACCAATCGGCAAGCGCGTATACATTTTTTACTTCCGCTTTTGTCCGCCATTGATTTTGACGAGAGGTTTTCTACAACAACAACAAAGCGCGGCCGACGTTTAGCTTTTAGCT
Organism: Notolepis coatsorum; assembly: GCF_963971535.1. Taxonomy (NCBI): domain Eukaryota; kingdom Metazoa; phylum Chordata; class Actinopteri; order Aulopiformes; family Paralepididae; genus Notolepis; species Notolepis coatsorum. Next base: position 100,313,334 of record NC_140176.1, read on the forward strand.
CCGCAGGATGACTAAATGAGGCATAATGCTTTTACTGCAACGAATGTTATAATAAAACAAAGCCTTTCTATACATGTGTCTGATTGAAAACTTTATTAACAGATTGCAGAATGGGTAAAACTCAGGGCTCTATGAGCAACGGAAGGAACTGAGCTAGTATGAATGCTTGCTACGTTCGGGTAAATAATATGCTGATGTTATTGAACGTGTAACACTAACTATGTAAGGGATAATGTATGGCTACGAGGTCATTGTCGCAAAATAATTGACCGACACGTAGTTTAAAATACCGAGGCGCCGCGCCGAGGTGTTTTAAACGTCAGTGAAGGTCAATTATTTTGCGACAATGACCGAGTAGGCTATACATTATCCCGCTTATTACATGGCTAACTTACTAACAATATACCTAATTCATTTGACAAATCGCAGTTGTTCTGTGGCTCTGTCAGCCCAAATAAAGTGATTATTATTATCGCAGGCAGCCTCTGTTCTGGCTCCGCTGACACTCCGCTGTCAGTGCAGCGCGGCAGGTGTGTCTGATTTGCTGCACTGATGTGGGCTTGATTGCCAACAGCTGCGCACTGCGGTCATTATTGAAAAAACAGCTGTCATTATTGAAAAATAATGACCGCTGTCGGGGGGCTATTGACCAATCACAAGCAAGCATTTCGGCGAATGTGAAAACGCCATGTAATAAATAACGTTAATGCCACAAAACGAAAGTAGTAACTTTGATGCAGTAGCTTGTGTGTGTGTGGGCAGGTCGCGACGCGACTGAACTTTTTTTTGCCTTTTGACGCGACACAAATTGATGGATATTTATCGGCTCCTGCCATCGGCACATTCGAGCTTATCGGCCGATAGGCCAATTGCAGTCAACAAGGCACTTATCGGCCGATACCGATACCCGACCGATACATCGGTGCACCCCTAATGCTTTTAACCGTCTGTAATGTGGTAGTGAGAGGTTAACCATCTGTAGTGTGGTAGTGAAAAAGTTAACATTCTGTAATGTGGTATTGAAAGGTTAACCTTCTGTAGTAGTGTGATAGTGAAAGGTTAACCTTATGTAGTGTGATAGTGAAAAAGTTAACATTCTGTAGTGTGGTAGTGAAAGGTTAACCTCCTGTAGTAGTGTGATAGTGAAAGGTTAACCTTATGTAGTGTGATAGTGAAAAAGTTAACATTCTGTAGTGTGGTAGTGAAAGGTTAACCTTCTGTAGTGTGGTAGTGAAAGGGTTAACATTATGTATTGTGGTAGTAAAAGGGTTAACCTTCTGTAGTGTGGTAGTGAAAGGGTTAACCTTCTGTAGTGTGGTAGTGAAAGGTCAAGTTTCTGTAGTGTGGTAGTGAAAGGGTTAACCTTATGTAGTGTGGTAGTGAAAGGTTAACCTTCTGTAGTGTGGTAGTGAAAGGTTAACCTTCTGTAGTGTGGTAGTGAAAGTGATAACCTTCTGTAGTGTGGTAGTGAAAGGGTTAACCTTCTGTAGTGTGGTAGTGAAAGGGTTAACATTCTGTAGTGTGGTAGTGAAAGGTTAACATTATGTATTGTGGTAGTGAAAGTAGTGAAAGGGGTAACCTTCTGTAGTGTGGTAGTGAAAGGGGTAACCTTCTGTAGTGTGGTAGTGAAAGGTTAACCTTATGTAGTGTGATAGTGAAAAAGTTAACATTCTGTAGTGTGGTAGTGAAAGGTTAACCTTCTGTAGTGTGGTAGTGAAAGGGTTAACATTATGTATTGTGGTAGTAAAAGGGTTAACCTTCTGTAGTGTGGTAGTGAAAGGGTTAACCTTCTGTAGTGTGGTAGTGAAAGGTCAAGTTTATGTAGTGTGGTAGTAAAAGGGTTAACCTTATGTAGTGTGGTAGTGAAAGGTTAACCTTCTGTAGTGTGGTAGTGAAAGGTTAACCTTCTGTAGTGTGGTAGTGAAAGTGATAACCTTATGTAGTGTGGTAGTGAAAGGGTTAACCGTATGTAGTGTGGTAGTGAAAGGGTTAACCTTCTGTAGTGTGGTAGTGAAAGGTTAACATTATGTATTGTGGCAGTGAAAGGGTTAATATGCTGAATGAAAATGATAAACTAGTCTCTGAAGCACTAGATTTAAAGAGGTCCTTCTGCATGATTGTATGCAGGAAACACAATTGTACAGACTTTACTCTGACAGACTGACAGACTGACTAATAGACTAGGCTACTAGGTTGGTTACATATATTTCCGCAAGCATTTCTCTCTCCGCGTACATCCCGCCCTCGCAATTCAACTCGCAAAACAACGAATCTACTCAAGGCTTCGAGTCGGCCGACGGCGATACAGCTACCACACATTTTCGGGGACCGTGAGATGTCTGGCTGGCAAGAATGGTAAATGGCTGCTTTTTTATATAGCACTTTTATCCAATATTACAATTTGTTCCTCACATTTCACCCGTTCACTCACACATTCACACACCGACGGCGGAGGTGACCATGCAAGAAGGCAACCTGCTCATCTGGAGCAGTTAGGGGTTAAGTGTCTTGCTCAAGGACACTTCGACATGCTGCCCGGGAGGAGCGGGAATCGAACCGGGAACCTGCCAGACGACTGCTCTACCTCCCGAACCACTGTCGCGCCCGCTACGGGTTCTGTGCCGTTAGAGGCTCTGCTTGGCATCACACTGCACTATCTCGCGTACGTGCACGCGTACTGAATAAATTCCACAAATGTACCTCTAATACCAGTATTAGTCTGACCACACCCCTCATCAGCTTACCTTCATAAGCAGGTGTGTGGTCACCTGCTCTCCTCCTTCTCGCTTTCACCACAAGGAATAAGTGCCTCGGTAGATCCCCACACTTGACACCATGATGGAAGAAATTGGATTAGGAACAGCTTTGGGAAACAAGGATACGTTGACATCATATCTTTATTTTCTCTCTCACTATTTTTCGAGAAAATACGGCGATATTGTCTTCGTACTGGAGTGTCTAGAAGATGATGATCATTCTAAAAACCCTCCACCGGTTTTTCGTATTGGGAGCACGCCGCTGCATGCTTCTCAACTGCAGTTCCTTGCTGTGTTTGTTGGGGTGAAACCTGTCAGGCCACAGCTGAACTGTCGGACATGCCGCTGTTGTGAGAAGCGGTGCGTTCCAGGTTGGGTGAGTAGTGTTTGCTGGCAGGCTCCACTTGTCTGTTAGTGCTATGGGGGCTACTTGACAATGTTTATGGAAACCGGCCCCAGGCTAGGGTCCTTTGTTCAGCCACCTAGGCGACAGGAGACCTTGGTCTGAAGACCATTATAGTTTTAACTAGTGGGCCGCGACCATTGACACTGGTGATCCCTGTGTGTTTTGGACGAGTGGATTCTCTCTGTCACCGTGTTAAGGCCCCATCTTTCATATCCAAATGAGAGTATTCCTTCACGAGGGGATATGTGCATGAATGTGCGGTAGCGGCAGATTCATGTTCAAAGTCAGCTACACAGGCCAGTTGGTATTGTGCTGATTCCGTCGGGTGTGGTAAAATCACCGTTGTGAAGCGGTGTTGACATCTTGTTTTCTCTTTTCTCTTAAAAAGTGAGGAGAGGTTCAGAACGGCGGCCTGTCTGGGTGAGTGTTATGTCATTGTTTACATGTTCATAGCTTGCGGTTAGCCAGTCAGCTGTTAACTGCTGCGTTAGCCTGCTGGATCGCTGCATGGCCTGCTTAGGTTGGGCCTACTATTAGCCAGTCAGCTGTTAGCTGCGGGGCTAGCATGTCGTGGTCGCTAGGTAACGTTAGCTTGCTGCTATAGGCCATGGCCTGGCGCGGGGTAGCTTAGCTTCTCGCGCGCCGCCGTGAGCTCGCTTCTGATCGCGTGCGTCGTTAGCTCGGCGTCTCGCGAGCAGAAGCAGTAGCACCCGAACGGTTGGAGCGGCCGTTAGCTTGATGCTATTCTGTTGAACGTGCTTTGATTTTAACATGTTTTACACTCTTGACCACGACGTCATCCTTGACAGGGGATGTTTCGTCGACCCTGCCCTGAGCCAGGACGGCAAGGTTGCATCAACAGGGGACTGTAGTGCGGGTTGGGGCGGTGACGCTGCCCAGTTCGGACAACACAGGAGCGGCTGTGTTCCTACGGTGTCTGTGACTGCACTTCGCTGATCTGCGTTCCGGGTAGGAACGGGGTTGACCAGACCTCATAACACGTCTTCTGGTTTTACTTTGCTAAATGTATTGTGAATAACGGTGTTTTTCCCAAAACGTGTGTTGCTACAATGCATTTAGGATACGTTGCGGGTTATGTGTGAGCTGTTTTTGTCACTGGCAGTTAGCTTCTCCGTGCAAATCGGGATGTAATGATCTGGTTGTTGTGTGAGAAACATCATGGTGTTTATATGTACCGTGTACTCACAACTAAGGTAACTAACCTATGAAGCTATGCTTGGTGACAAGTGAGTAAAAGAATGTTCTTTCTCAGACTGTGATGACAATGAACAGTGTGTTCACATATTAACAGGTTTTCCTGTTTTAACTGGCCGTATTGAGGGTAAAATAGGAGGATTGTGTTTTCCCCCCCGGTTCCCTGGGGACTTTTTCATCCTCCTATCAGACATGTTTGTGCACTATTTGTGTCTTTTGTGTGGTAGGGATGCGATGTAACTCTTAGCTTGATTGCTGAGGTTGTGCTAAATCTGCTGGAGAGACTTATTTTCCTAAAAAAAGAAAATGGTTTGGTTGCTGTCATGTGTGCTTAGCAAGGCCTGTGGCCGATACTAATCGAGAATGATGTATTCTCTCATTGTGAAAAAAACGGCGTTCCTCTGTTGAGTGTTTTTGCCATTTTTTGTAGGTGATGATGGGTTGTGTGTGTCATGTGACCTACAACTGGGTTGGACTGGCCACAGAAGCACATGTGTATGTTGGACCGGGGCTCTTAGAGCCCTCTCTATTCTGTGTTTTTCCTTAGTAAAAATCAGATAGCAGGTTAGCTCATGCGCTGTGTGGAGCTGTAAAACGCTTCATAGAGTTGACTATGACTGTGTCATATTCTCTTTTTGTCATTACATCGTATCATGGGTGTGGGGTCGTAAAGGGGTGAACTGGTAACCTTTCCTCTCCCCATTGTTTCTGTCGGTCAGGGGTACACCCCCTGTCCTTCAAGGTTCCCGTCACGTGGCGGTTCCGCACGTTACGGGGGGGGGGGGGGGGGGAGGGAGTTCCTGGTCCCACGGCCTGGTATGTTGGGCGTGTGCACCGCAGGAATTCCCCCGCCATAGAGTACGTCACCGTGCGCGTCTCTGTTGGTAGGACTTCCGTGTGCTGTTCAGGTCCATGTGATGGATCTGTTTTCAGGGGGGGTGGTCAGGGCTCCTCCTCACCAAGCGCCTATTCAGGCCTTCTGTGAGTTCGGACTCCTTCTTCCATGTGAGGAAGCCTCCATCAGAGTACAGAGCCTTCCTCCTCAGATTGTCAAAGTGAGTGGACCCTCTAGAAGGGTCCTTTTCTATTGTGTGTGTATTCGATTCAATTCGTTTATTGAGTGTGTATGGGTTCAGTGCCTCTTCCCCGGAGAGCCCTAAAACCAGTTTTTTACATGGCTCAAGGTGCAATATATTCTTTTCAATCTGTACAGCTCGCGTGGGAAGTCTCTCTGGGGATCCCCGTCTCCTTCCTATGGGAGGGTGGTGGGATGTAAAAATGTGAACATTTTTTACCCCGGCTGTGTAGACTGGGATACATACTGTTGATGCTTCCTTCTTTTCTATTCCAGAAGTGTTGGAGTTAGGGAGTGTCACACCCCTCTTGTCGTTCCCCTGGGCGCCTTGGGGATTCAATGACAGGTCTAAATAGCCTGTTCATTGATGGGGGTGTGTCCCGACGCACGTATAGTGCTAGCTCGCTGTAAACAGGCGATTGACTGGCACGCCTTAGTTGCTTGTGGTTGAAACAGCGTTTTTATAAAGCAACTGAGATGGGGGTTTTTCCTCTTCCGACGACCACATCCCATGACCTGGGTGGGTTGTCGACGGATTCTCGTTCATGTCTGGGGGATGATGACGGAATGGATCTGAACATATGTGGAGGGGTCTCACGCCCTTGGGGTGGGCCACCAGGCGCGGTTCGCCCGAACGTCTGGGTGGCGCCTTCTTTTCATGTTAAGATCGACACGCATATCTGCCCTTCTCCTGGAGTAGGCATGTCGGCGTGGTTAGGGCACGGGACTGGTTCTGGTCACGCTGGTCCAGGTCAGTTGAACCCGTTGTCCGCCGGGGATGCAGATCTGCTGTTCTGGTACCCTGAGGGACTTTTTTCAGGGGGAAAAATGCCAGGTCGGTCTGGGTGTCACAGGGTTAAGCGCTATGGAGACCCTGGTTGGGTATGTTTTTACTCAGCACTGTCGTAATGGCTTACAGCCATGCCATTCTGTACACGCTCGATCTCGTCGGATCTCGGCCGCTACACAGGTTGGTCCTGGTTAGTACTTGGTTGGGAGACCGCCTGGGAATACCAAGTACGGTGTGCTTAGGGGCTGGTTCTCTATTATTTTTCGCTCCTCTCTCACGCATGGCGAAGAGGGGCCTGTGGGGGTGGTTTTTTGACCTCCTCTGGTGACCCTGTGCTTCCCGTACCGCCAGGCCCGGTCCGAAGTGATGTTTGCGACCCGTAGGCCTGGGTTAACCCTTTTTTTTAAAACTGAAACACTTGTACTGCGGTATAGCCGGTGTATACCCGCAGGTGTGTTTTGGAGTTTTTTCTTGAGGGGTTATAGGAACAACCACCGCATTGGGTAACACCGAGGTGGTTGATTCCCTGGTGTGTTGGAGCAGTGTCAACTCCCGGGTTCACCGGTTGAGGGTGCCCCTGCACGTTCATGACGTCTGCCAATCGTGTCAGCCTTCTCTGCCTCGACCCCTCTGGGTGGGGGTTTTTAAATGGAGGCTTGGTCATGCAACAACGCCAGCATACGCCCCTTCCGCCGGGGCAGCTGTGTTCAGCTGTCCCCTCTGGCGCCTGTCTCGTCCGCAGTCTCCAGGCTAGGGTTAACAGCCTGTTGCCTGGTTTTTCCCCGGTGCGCTGCCTGCTTCCGTTGGTTAACCTTTTTTGTGTGCTTACGGCCATGCTGACTGCCTGTTCTGCAGGGTCAGTGTGCCAGGCGGTGTACTATTGGGGGGACGGGGCCCGCTCGGCTTACGGCCATACCGACCTGAACACGCCCGATCTCGTCCGATCTCGGTAGCTAAGCAGGTTCTGGCCTGGTTAGTACTTGGTTGGGATACCGCCTGGGATTACCAGGTGCAGTAACTGGGGGGCCTTTGTCCGAATACGCTGGCGATGTGGGGGGCGGGGCACTACGTGCCCACCTGGTGGGGTCTTGATGCTGGCATCATGGACTTCTCCGGGCCCCCATTCCAGGGAGTCCAGTCCTTTTGGTGGGTCTGGGTCTTCCTTCGCGCTCCGCTGCTACGGCCTTGCCACGGGGTTGGGTTTGCCCTTGACCCCGTGATTCTGGGGGCGGTAACAAGGTTGTTCCTCCGTTCGTTCCCGGGTGGCATGCGGGTTGTGCGTGTGTGTAGTTGTGGGGTCAAGCCACGGTCTGCTCACCCTGTGCGTTGAGTTGCTTGAGTGCCTCTTCGCACGGTCGGGTCCGTCGCCTTCCCGTGAAGCCCCTAATAGGGGGGATACCCTCCATTAGGGGGGGTCGGGGGGGCTCGGCCCTCCCTGTTCTGATGGTTTTGGGGGGCTGTCAGCGGGGTGTATTTGTCAGCCAGCGGCTCCGCTTGGCCTCCCATTGTGCAGTGTGATGCCAAGCAGAGCCTCTAACGGCACAGAACGCTAGGTTATGACTATAACCAAGTTCTGTTAGTTAGAGGTGACGCTTGGCATCAGACGGCCGCTGCAGCCCTTGACCTCACCTTGTGGTGAAAGCTTGGGAAGGAGGAGAGCAGGTGACCACACACCTGCTTATGAAGGTAAGCTGATGAGGGGTGTGGTCAGACTAATACTGGTATTAGAGGTACATTTGTGGAATTTATTCAGTACGCGTGCACGTACGCGAGATAGTGCAGTGTGATGCCAAGCGTCACCTCTAACTAACAGAACTTGGTTATAGTCATAACCTAGCGTTACAGGTTGGGTAGGGAACGGATTTAGAACGGTGATTAACCCAGAGAGGTGGACTGCCGGGTGCATTAAACGGTTTTAACGCACACCTGCTGGGCAATCAGAAAAGAGTATTCACCCAGGCGGCCAATCAGAAAAGAGTATTCACCCAGGCGGCCAATCAGAAAAGAGTATTCACCCAGGCGGCCAAACAGAAAAGAGTATTCACCCAGGCGGCCAATCAGAAAAGAGTATTCACCCAGGCCACGGCGTAGAGAGCTTGAGCTTAGCTGAAGTCATTAGTACCCAGAGGAAGTCACTTTCTAAAAGCCAGCAATAAATATATTCTCTTGTCATCAAGTTGCAGGCGGAAGCACGGTTTAATCTAAAGGCTATGATTTTTTTATGGTTTATCATCGTTTGAGCGATTAAAGGCTGTCGACCCTTTGTACTCAATGTTTTGTTGTCTGCAGCTTTGTCTCAACACACTCAATCACTGTCTGGAAGTGTGACCCTCTGACCCCATGACCCCCTGACCCCTTCCTATTTATTTATATTAGTTTATTTGTCAGGGACAATGCATAAGAAAACATTGTAGCAGGTTACAATAACAAGCTACAGCCCTGGCCTCTTTTATTTTATAATTATCATAAAAAAATCATATTATATTGTTATTTTATTTTAACTTAGTTTATATTCCATTTTATTTGATTCAACGCCTTTATTTTATTCTACCTTTAATGGTCTGTCTGTTAACAATGTCGCACCAAAAACTACCAAATCAAATTCCTTGTAAGTGCAAACTACTTGGCATTTTTGGCAATAAAGACCTTTCTGGTTCTGATTCATTGCACGTAAGATTTCTACTAGCCAAGGCTCATTTGCAACCCCTGTCCCTGGTTGCACTTTTCTACTTAAAAAAGGTGGTCATTGCATATCATCATCATTACCAAAAATACACAGTTAAAATTAGCACATAATAAATAGTGACACTTACGTGAATTACGATAATTACATCACATTACAGTAATTCTACATTTGTTGCGTATGTGTGCATGTTCCCTGATTCATGGCAATAGTATGTGCATCATTTGCATATGTTTATAGGTGTGTGTGTGTGTCCGTATGCATGCATACTGTAGTCTTATGTAGTGATATGTATGTATGTTTGTCTATGTGTGTCTCTAGCTTTGTGTACATGTCTCAGTGTTTCCCACAGGATTTTGTGAGACTGTGGTGGGTGAACCTCTGCCCCTCTGGGGGGGTCCGGGGCATTTTTTTCGTTTTTAAAGTTAAATGCATCAATCTGGTGCACTTTGAGAGCTAAATAAAGAGGCTAGATCTATGATGAACGTTGTGCTCAAAACACAAAATCGACTAGAGCAGACATTTGAGCCATCAAAGAAATGAAGCAAAAGTGGTTACCTGTGTTGAACTGGTTTATGTTTTAGAAAATAAAAATATATAGTGGATTACTATTACGTGCCAATACTACTGATACATCCCTATTGGCAAACTTTATATTTAAAAAAAATATTAAAAAGAAAAAAAAATTATTATTATAATTTTTTTATTATTAATAAAAACATTTTGGTTCGTTATAAAACTGTGGGACCAATTAGAGGCCCGCCACATTCTAGGTAATTAATGGGAAACACTAATGTCTGTGTGTCTGTTCCTTTAGCTGTGTGTACATGTCTGTGTGTGTGTTCCTCTAGCTGTGTGTACATGTCTGTGTGTGTTTGTTCCTTTAGCTGTGTGTACATGTCTGTGTGTGTCTGTTCCTCTAGCTGTGTGTACATGTCTGTGTGTGTCTGTTCCTCTAGCTGTGTGTACATGTCTGTGTGTGTCTGTTCCTCTAGCTGTGTGTACATGTCTGTGTGTGTCTGTTCCTCTATCTGTGTGTACATGTCTGTGTGTGTCTGTTCCTCTAGCTGTGTGTACATGTCTGTGTGTGTCTGTTCCTCTAGCTGTGTGTACATGTCTGTGTGTGTCTGTTCCTCTAGCTGTGTGTACATGTCTGTGTGTGTCTGTTCCTCTATCTGTGTGTACATGTCTGTGTGTGTTTGTTCCTCTAGTTGTGTGTACATGTCTGTGTGTGTCTGTTCCTCTAGCTGTGTGTACATGTCTGTGTGTGTCTGTTCCTCTAGTTGTGTGTACATGTCTGTGTGTGTCTGTTCCTCTAGCTGTGTGTACATGTCTATGTGTGTCTGTTCCTCTAGTTGTGTGAACATGTCTGTGTGTGTCTGTTCCTCTAGCTGTGTGTACATGTCTGTGTGTGTCTGTTCCTCTAGCTGTGTGTACATGTCTGTGTGTGTCTGTTCCTCTAGCTGTGTGTACATGTCTGTGTGTGTCTGTTCCTCTAGCTGTGTGTACATGTCTGTGTGTGTTTGTTCCTCTAGCTGTGTGTACATGTCTGTGTGTGTCTGTTCCTCTAGCTGTGTGTACATGTCTGTGTGTGTCTGTTCCTCTAGCTGTGTGTACATGTCTGTGTGTGTCTGTTCCTCTAGCTGTGTGTACATGTCTGTGTGTGTCTGTTCCTCTAGCTGTGTGTACATGTCTGTGTGTGTTTGTTCCTCTAGCTGTGTGTACATGTCTGTGTATGTTCCTCTAGCTGTGTGTACATGTCTGTGTGTGTATGTTCCTTTAGCTGTGTGTACATGTCTGTGTGTGTCTGTTCCTCTAGCTGTGTGTACATGTCTGTGTGTGTATGTTCCTTTAGCTGTGTGTACATGTCTGTGTGTGTCTGTTCCTCTATCTGTGTGTACATGTCTGTGTGTGTCTGTTCCTCTAGCTGTGTGTACATGTCTGTGTGTGTCTGTTCCTCTAGCTGTGTGTACATGTCTGTGTGTGTCTGTTCCTCTAGCTGTGTGTACATGTCTGTGTGTGTCTGTTCCTCTAGCTGTGTGTACATGTCTATGTGTGTAAGTTCCTATAGCTGTGTGTACATGTCTGTGTGTGTCTGTTCCTCTAGCTGTGTGTACATGTCTGTGTGTGTATGTTCCTCTAGCTGTGTGTACATGTCTGTGTGTGTCTGTTCCTCTAGCTGTGTGTACATGTCTGTGTGTGTCTGTTCCTCTAGCTGTGTGTACATGTCTGTGTGTGTATGTTCCTTTAGCTGTGTGTACATGTCTGTGTGTGTGTGTTCCTCTAGCTGTGTGTACATGTCTGTGTGTGTCTGTTCCTCTAGCTGTGTGTACATGTCTGTGTGTGTCTGTTCCTCTAGCTGTGTGTACATGTCTGTGTGTGTCTGTTCCTCTAGCTGTGTGTACATGTCTGTGTGTCTGTTCCTCTAGCTGTGTGTACATGTCTGTGTGTGTCTGTTCCTCTATCTGTGTGTACATGTCTGTGTGTGTCTGTTCCTCTAGCTGTGTGTACATGTCTGTGTGTGTCTGTTCCTCTAGCTGTGTGTACATGTCTGTGTGTCTGTTCCTCTAGCTGTGTGTACATGTCTGTGTGTCTGTTCCTCTAGCTGTGTGTACATGTCTGTGTGTGTCTGTTCCTCTAGCTGTGTGTACATGTCTGTGTGTCTGTTCCTCTAGCTGTGTGTACATGTCTGTGTGTGTGTGTTCCTCTAGCTGTGTGTACATGTCTGTGTGTGTCTGTTCCTCTAGCTGTGTGTACATGTCTGTGTGTGTCTGTTCCTCTAGCTGTGTGTACATGTCTGTGTGTGTCTGTTCCTCTAGCTGTGTGTACATGTCTGTGTGTCTGTTCCTCTAGCTGTGTGTACATGTCTGTGTGTGTCTGTTCCTCTAGCTGTGTGTACATGTCTGTGTGTCTGTTCCTCTAGCTGTGTGTACATGTCTGTGTGTGTGTGTTCCTCTAGCTGTGTGTACATGTCTGTGTGTGTCTGTTCCTCTAGCTGTGTGTACATGTCTGTGTGTGTCTGTTCCTCTAGCTGTGTGTACATGTCTGTGTGTGTCTGTTCCTCTAGCTGTGTGTACATGTCTGTGTGTGTCTGTTCCTCTAGCTGTGTGTACATGTCTGTGTGTGTCTGTTCCTCTAGCTGTGTGTACATGTCTGTGTGTGTCTGTTCCTTTAGCTGTGTGTACATGTCTGTGTGTGTCTGTTCCTTTAGCTGTGTGTACATGTCTGTGTGTGTCTGTTCCTCTAGCTGTGTGTACATGTCTGTGTGTGTCTGTTCCTCTAGCTGTGTGTACATGTCTGTGTGTGTCTGTTCCTCTAGCTGTGTGTACATGTCTGTGTGTGTTTGTTCCTTTAGCTGTGTGTACATGTCTGTGTGTGTCTGTTCCTCTAGCTGTGTGTACATGTATGTGTGTGTCTGTTCCTCTAGCTGTGTGTACATGTCTGTGTGTGTCTGTTCCTCTAGCTGTGTGTACATGTATGTGTGTCTGTTACTCTAGCTGTGTGTACATGTCTGTGTGTGTAAGTTCCTCTAGCTGTGTGTACATGTCTGTGTGTGTCTGTTACTCTAGCTGTGTGTACATGTATGTGTGTCTGTTACTCTAGCTGTGTGTACATGTCTGTGTGTGTCTGTTACTCTAGCTGTGTGTACATGTATGTGTGTCTGTTACTCTAGCTGTGTGTACATGTATGTGTGTCTGTTACTCTAGCTGTGTGTACATGTCTGTGTGTGTCTGTTACTCTAGCTGTGTGCACATGTCTGTGTGTGTCTGTTCCTCTATCTGTGTGTACATGTCTGTGTGTGTCTGTTCCTCTAGCTGTGTGTACATGTATGTGTGTGTCTGTTCCTCTAGTTGTGTGTACATGTCTGTGTGTGTCTGTTCCTCTAGCTGTGTGTACATGTCTGTGTGTGTATGTTCCTCTAGCTGTGTGTACATGTCTGTGTGTGTATGTTCCTCTAGCTGTGTGTACATGTATGTGTGTGTGTCTGTTCCTCTAGCTGTGTGTACATGTCTGTGTGTGTCTGTTCCTCTAGCTGTGTGTACATGTCTGTGTGTGTATGTTCCTCTAGCTGTGTGTACATGTATGTGTGTGTGTCTGTTCCTCTAGCTGTGTGTACATGTGTGTGTATGTTCCTCTATCTGTGTGTACATGTGGATGTGTGTCTGTTCCTCTAGCTGTGTGTACATGTCTGTGTGTGTGTGTCCCTCTAGCTGTGTGTACATGTATGTGTGTCTGTTCCTCTGTGTGTACATGTCTGTGTGTGTCTGTTCCTCTAGTTGTGTGTACATGTCTGTGTGTGTCTGTTCCTCTGTGTGTACATGTCTGTGTGTGTCTGTTCCTCTAGCTGTGTGTACATGTCTGTGTGTGTCTGTTCCTCTAGCTGTGTGTACATGTCTGTGTGTGTCTGTTCCTCTAGCTGTGTGTACATGTCTGTGTGTGTCTGTTCCTCTAGCTGTGTGTACATGTCTGTGTGTGTCTGTTCCTCTAGCTGTGTGTACATGTTTGTGTGTGTGTGTCCCTCTAGCTGTGTGTACATGTCTGTGTGTGTCTGTTCCTCTAGCTGTGTGTACATGTTTGTGTGTGTGTGTCCCTCTAGCTGTGTGTACATGTCTGTGTGTGTCTGTTCCTCTAGCTGTGTGTACATGTGTGTGTGTCTGTTCCTCTAGCTGTGTGTACATGTCTGTGTGTATGTTCCTCTAGCTGTGTGTACATGTATGTGTGTGTGTCTGTTCCTCTAGCTGTGTGTACATGTGTGTGTATGTTCCTCTATCTGTGTGTACATGTCTGTGTGTCTGTTCCTCTAGCTGTGTGTACATGTCTGTGTGTGTGTTTCTCTAGCTGTGTGTGCATGTCTATGTGTGTTTGTTCCTCTAGCTGTGTGTACATGTCTGTGTGTGTGTGTCCCTCTAGCTGTGTGTACATGTATGTGTGTCTGTTCCTCTGTGTGTACATGTATGTGTGTCTGTTCCTCTGTGTGTACATGTCTATGTGTGTCTGTTCCTCTAGCTGTGTGTACATGTCTGTGTGTGTCTGTTCCTCTAGCTGTGTGTACATGTCTGTGTGTGTCTGTTCCTCTATCTGTGTGTACATGTGTGTGTGTGTCTGTTCCTCTAGCTGTGTGTACATGTGTGTGTGTGTGTGTGTTCCTCTAGCTGTGTGTACATGTCTACGTGTGTCTGTTACTCTAGCTGTGTGTCTATGTGTGTCTGTTCCTAGCTGTGTGTACATGTCTGTGTGTGTCTGTTCCTAGCTGTGTGTACATGTCTGTGTGTGTAAGTTCCTCTAGCTGTGTGTACATGTCTGTGTGTGTCTGTTCCTAGCTGTGTGTACATGTCTGTGTGTGTCTGTTCCTCTAGCTGTGTGTACATGTCTGTGTGTGTCTGTTCCTCTAGCTGTGTGTACATGTCTGTGTGTGTCTGTTACTCTAGCTGTGTGTACATGTATGTGTGTCTGTTACTCTAGCTGTGTGTACATGTCCATGTGTGTAAGTTCCTCTAGCTGTGTGTCTACATGTGTCAGTGTACCGGTGAACACTGTCGCCTCACAGCTAGAAGGTCCTGGGTTCGATTTCCCGCTCTGGGACCAGGTTGCCACGTTGCCAGGTACCCAGGCGGGGTATCTCCCGGGCCTTTCTGTGTGAGCGTGCCTGTAAAGGGCAGCTATGAGTGCCTGTAAAGCAGTGTTTCTCAACTGGTGGGTCGCGACCCAAAAGTGGGTCGCGGGGCCATTTTGAGTGGGTCGCGGATGTGTGTGTAAATTTTTTTCTTTTTCTTTTTTTATATATAACTTTTTTTTGCACTACCTATCTTTGTGAAAGTGGCTTCTCAGCTCTGGTCCAGCTGAAGACAAAGCAGAGGAACAGATTGGACATTGAGCACGACCTCAGAGTTGCTTTGTCTACCATCACCCCAGACTTTGAGACTCTTGTCAGGAGCAAACAACAACCCCAGTTATCCCATTAGTGCCCCCAAACTTACTGTAGGTCTGTTATGTTAAGCTAAGAAGTCTGCTAAGAAGCATAATATTATTATTATTATTATTATTATTATTATTATTATTATTATTATTTGATTTCATTGGGTTTTTAGCCCTAGTTGCACTTTTCTTGCACTTTTTTGTGTTTATTTCATGTTTTTAACAGTGCATGAAAGATTGTGTATTACTGCAAAAAAAAGAATTATTTGAAATAAATCATAGTGGTTAAAAAATGTGGGTCGCGACTTAATTACTAATTACTAAGGAACATGTTGGGTCCCGAGGCTAGACCAGTTGAGAACCACTGCTGTAAAGGGCAGCTATGAGTAGGGTTGGGCATCGTTTAGATTTGAACGATTCCGGTTCCGACTCCGATTCTCCATATCGATTCCTGTTCTAAACGATTCTCGATTCCGATTATTTGAGGTGCAGGTCAAAACAGGTCACAGCTTATTTCGCAGGAGAATAATTTTTTATTTTTTTTTAAATCATACTATTCACATTTTCAGTTGACTTGATACAGTTTCATTTGGTTGCTGTACTGTAACTAGGGTATTCATTAATCTTAAGAATCGAAATTAAGAATCGAAATGCAAATAACGAAATGCAGAACCGGAAGTTAGGAACCGGTTCCTATTAGAACCGGTTTTCGGTGCCCAACCCTAGCTATGAGTGCCTGTACAGGGCAGCTATGAGTGCATTTCATAAATCAGGCCGAGCAGAAGCATCCTGGACTATATTTTCCAGGCGTGGAGGAGGCTTCAGGTGTGTGGTTTCTGCAGAGGAATGTGGGGAGAGGGAGAGAAACCGCACCATGAATCCGCTCATTCAAACGCTTACTTGTACCAGCGCCTCCGCAGATTACTCTGTGGGGCGCGTTTCAAAAACACGTCCCTCTTAAACCTTCCGCGAATGAGGATGATCCGACGCGAAAACACCCGCTCGGAGAGGGGGAGAGGAGCCGTGTTGTTCCGGTGACTCTGTCGGTGATTGGCGCCGCCGTCCTGCTTCTCAGACTGACTACCAGTAAGGCTGAGACTTATCGATTTATCGATAATTATCGATAACTGCGTGAAATCGATAAGTGGTGTCACTAAAGGTGAGTTCTCCTTATTGTATCAGAAACTTCAGAATGTCATCTTTCAAAAGAGACCAGGCTCATGCATGTGTTATAAGTATAAAGTATAGTATTTTGGTTTGCAAAAAAAGTATGCAGTCCTCAGAAAACTAAAACTAAAAGGGCTAATTTTGGGGACGCCTGTTAAGAGGTTAAATCCTCCCCAGTAACCAGCAGCACCAGTCTCTATACTTGTGCAACACATGGAATCCTGCTATAGGTCCGAAGGCTGAGGAGCACAGCTCACTGAACACGAGCAAGAGGCTTATTCACGCTCCAGGTGCGCTCTGCTAATATTGATGTATCCTCCCAGACAGGCCTGTAACTGTACAGGCTAATATAGACTGGGCTCAAATATGCAGTATGTATGTATGTATGTATGTATGTATGTATGTATGTATGTATGTATGTATGTATCTATTAGGGGTGGAACGGTTCACAAAATCCACAGTTCGGTTCGTATAACGGTTTTGGGGTCACGGTTTTCGGTTCGGTATAAGTTGTTTTCTTTTTGTTTGTTTTTTAAACACTCCAAAAATACCATACATCAGCATAAGGTATATAGCCTAAAAATAATCCAACTTTTCAGTTATTCTCAAGGACGTAGTCATGCAAAAACTGAAAGAATGAGGCAGTTTGACATCAGGCACATCATTTTGACAGTAACCGGTTAGAGCTAGGAGATATTTTGGTACAGCAAGAGGGGAGGCATTGCTGATTTAAACATGGTTCTATTTGGTAAACAAAAAGGTGTACAGCGGTTTGCCTTAAATAATGTTTGGCACACAAAGACCGAATGACTGAAAAATTTTGGCTACATTTGTCAAAGTATTAACTTAGTGCAAACAAACTTAAAATAATTAAACCTTTCTATTTTTGTGGCCACATTATAGACAAAGGTCATCAACATAAAGTATGCATATGCTTAACCAGCACTAGACTTTCCTTTCTTTAAAATAAACACAGACACTGGATTTCTTATCAAAAAGGAAAAGTATCACTGTGTTATTTAAAATAAATAAATCATGTGTACTCTTTTTAATTGCATGAAACATTATGAAGTATTATCTTATGCCGCTTTCCCACTGCATGGTACCACTACCTACTCGACTCGACTCTCTTTTGCTTTTTGAGCGTCTTGGTAGCCGTATTTGAAGTAACGTCACACGAGGAAGTAAATAGTCAACAGTAACACGGCTCATCATCTCCGGGTCTGCAGCTGGACCCTACTCGAGAAGCCTGATGCATGAATCAATATATAAACAAACAGCCAATAAATGTGAAGTTATCTTTGAACATCTGTTGTCAAGCCTCGTCAATATACCCCCCCTTCCCCACAAGCGGCACGGTGGTGTAGTGGTTAACACTGTCGCCTCACAGCAAGAAGGTCCAGGGTTCGATTCCCGCTTGGGGACCAGGTTTCCATGATGCCAGGTACTCAGGTGGGGTATCTCCCAGGCCTTTCTGTGTGAAGTTTGCATGTTCTCCCCGTGCTCGCAAGGGTTTCCCCCCCGATAAGATAAACCCAATGGAAAAACATGCACAACAGATCGCTAACGCTGTGGCATCCTTGACGAAGACGGACAGGAGGACTTGGATTGGTCCCCGGGGCGCGGCTCACGTTGACGCCCTATCTGCTCCCGGCTGCCCATGGGGCGAAGGACAACGGCATGGGAAAAGTGCAGAGAGACATTTCATCTGCGACTCAGTACATGTGTGTGTGTGTTCCTGTGGGTCGCCCATCTCGTGTGTGTGTGTTAAATTGCATGACAAATAAAGACTTCTAGTCTAACAATTATTATTATTATGGAACTGGTGTTGTGGAGTCACTTCGCTGTGAGCATTTCCACGGTTAGCGGCTAACGTTAGTTAGCGGCTTTGATTGATTGAAAACTTTATTAACAGATTGAGGAATGGGTACAATACAATACAGTACGGCTCAATACAAACAACTGCTAAGAGGATACAGACCAGAAAAAGACTTTCGTCTTGTTTACATCAGGTAAACATTAGTTAGCGGCTAACGTTAGTTACTCTGTCTCTGGCATCGGCGTATTTAGACCACTTTTACTGGGGCACGTGCCCCAGTATTGATCAGCTGTGCCCCAGTAAAAATGTCCCAAAGAAATTAAAAAAATAAAGGCATAGTAGGCGTTTCGCAGTCCCGATAATGGAACGTTTGTCCCGCGTCCCGCTGCAACAGAACAATGTCCTGCATTTCAAAGATCATGGTAAAAACAATAATAATTATGTTTTAAATGTTGTTCATTTAATGCGACGTCTGTGTCAAAAACCAATGCGCAGCCGAGCCAAGCAGCTCGAGCTGTCAGCCCAAGCTGTCAGTGTGGCGCGCAGGTGCGTGATGACGCGGTTTTATGTAGACAGTGGAGAAGAAAGACTGCCGAAAACGATAAAACTTAAGCTAGCTAAACAAAACGAGAAAATGGAGGCAACTCCTAAGAAATAAATACTTTGCTCATACAACAGAGACTGGGAGAAGAAATATACATGGCTATATACATGGCTGAGATCTGTTTTCAGACGATCCAAGTGCAGGATTTGCGAGTAGGGTAAATCTGTAGTGCCGCAGCCCCGAGCTTCACCATCACCGAGGGCCCTGTTCCCCGTACCTGGCTAACTGAGTTAGCCGGATAATGTTCAGCATAGCTTGACTTAAGCCAGACATTTCCATTCCCCGACGTCGGATTTTCTAAGTCACTATGGCAACAGATCGAAAAGTTTGAACCTGCTCCAGAGCAGGTTTAGTTGAGTTAGCTGGATATAAGCTGGCCACTCCCTCGGAACAAAATGGCAGCTCCCTTCCTCAGAGATTGATTGATTGATTGATTGGAAACTGCATTAACAGATTGCAGAATGGGGTACAATACAGTACGGCTCAATACACACAATTGTTAAGGGGATGCAGACCCAGAGAAAGACTTTCGTCTTGTTTACATCAGGGTCCCCCATTTTCAATTCATAATGACATTTATGACATACATGACATACAGATAATACAGATATATCATGACATTTATGACATACATGACATACAGATATACAGTACTGTTACATTTGTGACATACAAGATATGCAAATATACAGTACTGTTAAACAGAGATCCTAACAGAAAATATATATACGAGGGGGAGGAAACTGTACATTGGGAGGCGGTGGGTGGGTGGAAGGGGGTGTTTGGACATTTACGGGGGCCAGTTTCGAATTGCAGCCTCCCGTAGGTGCTATTTGATCCCATTATACCATTCTGAATAATGTTTTCGCGAGATGATTTCCAGAATGTATTGATTTCATAGAATGTGTGAAATAGGCCTATAATTAAAAACAATTAAAATACATTAAACTGGTCAAATAAATGCTGATAATAAATCATATTCAGCCTATGGATTTCCTACATACTGCATGACACCTGTTTGAGCTGCGGGATGAGGCGCGCTTGTTTCTGATGGAGAATGTGTCCCAGCTCGCTGCCCACCTCCGATGCCGACTAGATATCAATTGAGGGGGAATACGCGGCACAGCTATACCTACCTATTCGAAAAAAAACATTATCTGCACTGACTTATATAAAAAATAAGTACAGATCACGTCTGAATGAATGTGGAGGATGATCTCAGAGTCGCTGTCTCCAAAATTAAACCCAGACTATGCGCATCCATCTCATTAGGTGAGTTGAACATTATAGCCTTCTAAATGAAACACGCTATATGTATTCATTTTATGGTTGTTTGATTATTGTGTTATTTTGTGTAGTTATCGTGCATGTTAAAAGCCTCCAATGCATATGTGTGCGTGTGAACGTTTGCATGTTTCAACCACCTCTATATAATAGTGGGGGTCGCGGCTCTCTGACACCGTTTTTTCGGGGGTCACGGCCTGAAAACTTTAGGAACAATGTATTTATTATATTACATGATACCTAAGCGCATACAGTAGAGATATCCTCATAAGTATCTATTCATTCGTATCAATTAGATATACTCTTTATCTTTGGGCTTGTTTTTGTATACTTATTCTGAAAGAGTTGAAATAATTATTTTCGCTAGCAAGATCTCATTTGATTATTCATCCATTAAGCCTATAGCCAGCAGTTACATTTAAATAAATATAATCTGATTGATTGGGGTAATAAGGGACTTAAAATGTGCCTATAGATTATGCATTTAACTTGTCGGCGAGGCTATTGAGCCGTACTGTATTGTACCCATTCTGCAATCTTGTTAATAAAGTTTTAAATCAATCAATCAATCAATGCCGTTAGAAAATCAGGATTTCTGCGATCGACACCTGCTGTCTTTTCAACTGAAGCGGCCACGCGCACTTATCCTGAGTATCAAGTCTGGTTCGAATGAACGAGACTGAATCCACCTTCGAGGAACAGGGAAATCCCGGATTCAAACATCTGGTTAATTGAATCTGGATAATGGGACTTTTGATCGACTTAGTTGAACCAGGTACGGGGAATAGGGCCCTGGGTCAGTGGACTGGGACCTGATTTCAATGTTTACTAATAGAAGTGAGACTCATTGGGCTTGGCTCATTTTCTGTGAAGAGCATATAAAATAACACGTTTTCATTGGGTGCACTATACACTGGACCCGAACGTGTGGAAAT
Organism: Notolepis coatsorum; assembly: GCF_963971535.1. NCBI lineage: Eukaryota > Metazoa > Chordata > Actinopteri > Aulopiformes > Paralepididae > Notolepis > Notolepis coatsorum. The sequence goes on from NC_140176.1 coordinate 100,333,984, forward strand.
TGTAAATGAAAACAAGTAAACATGGTAAATATGAAGCAAAAAGGTTCACTGTGTACCTTCACTGTCTGCCCCCACCTTGTTTCATTCATACTGTTTTACATTTTTTATCACAAAACAAATAGCACTTGTATTTATAAATGTAATCTAGCTGAGATAAATGGCTAATATTAACCATACTGTGTTTATGCTGTCTATATTGGTTGTAATTGAGATAACAGTTAACATATGTTAAGTATTAAGTATTTTTACATAAATGGTTATGGCTTTATTGTTTTAAAATCCCAATAATGTTGTGGGTTCACCAGACACACACATATTGGTTGAGTAACCAAAACACATACACCACACACGTATGAATATTACTTGTATGACATGTAACAGCATGTACACATCAAATTAAAACAAATAAAGAACTGGCTATTCATCTACTAATCCTATGGATTATTGAATTATTAACATTTCACTGCTAATAATGCTCAGGAAAAGATGGCTGAAAAGACTTCTATTAATGCAGTGATTTTATCAGCTTGGATACCAAGATTGATGGTCACCTGCTTAATGATGTGGTGGCTGAGAAGGTGAAGCATCTACAGTTTAATAAGATTAATAACAAAATGTGCTATATATAGCCTACCGTCTGCGTTGAATATGAAATAAAGGCATCTAAATGATACATTTTTTCTTAAAAAAAAACAAGCTCAATCAAAAGATTCTACATGATTCCAAAATAGTGAAGAAAATGACTTTAGGAAGAACAAAGGCAGAGGCTCTGGTCAAAGACATCCTTCCAAAGGCAGTGGGTGATGTTCTCAGGGCCTTAACTTCAGACAAACCCCTCCCATTCTCCATACAGACGGATGCATCTAACCTAACCCTAACCCTAAAACCGAAATAAAGTAAAAAAAAAAAAAGAATTACAAAATCCGCCCATTTTCGAAGAAAAAAAAAACGCCCAAAACCGGCAAAAAAATTGGCATCCCTAGGTGCCCCCCTGTGCCCCAGTACAGTGCTTGGTCTAGATACGCCCCTGGCGTATCTGGGTGTGTGTGTGTGCGAATAGTTTTCGCGCATCCCCTGAACCGAACAATACCCACATGCCCCGAACCATGGAGGTGGTACCGAACGGTGTACGGTTCGGATGCGTACCGTTCCACCGCTAGTATCTATGTAGTACAGTATGTACTGTATGTATATGCAGACGAGTGGCTGTTCTGACTCCAGGTGAGCGTCCCGGGCTAAGCGGTGGTCTTGCTGTGCAGGCCGGGAGGTAAAAGACAAGCCCTCGTCCGTCACGCTGCCTTTTCAACCCTCCTCAACATTCACTCCATGCGGTGGCAGAGAGGCCAAGGTAAGGTGGGCCTGAGCTCCGTAAGCCCAGGGTTCTAGGAGGAGGGTTGCACTCTGAGAGGCTCACTTTCTGTCGGGACACAAAGACCTCCTCAGTCCCCAACCTGGTGAATCTCTCATTAACATGCGCACCGGTTCACAGACGGCAGCATAAATTATAAATGCCTGTCTGGGGGCCGCGATGAATAAATCCTCACAGTTCTACCTTTATTTTTATAAAAAAAAATTGGAAAGGTCCAGTAGTGGGACGCCGCCCGAGGTCAAATCAAATCAAATCAAATCAAATGTATTTGTGAGGCCCGACAACACACGTTAATGTCCCCATGGGCCGGACATGTCTTCTTTAAACAAGTCAAGAAGAAACATCACAATAAATCAAGAACAAAGACAAAAACACCATAAAGTCCAAAATATTATGTAAAATAAATGAATGCAACACTCCCAGACATACCCCACGCGAAGGTAAGGAAAAGCTAACTCAAAACCTAGCAATAGAAAAAAAGCACCACAGGCAATGTGGAGGAGAGAAACCTTAGAAGGGCCGTTCAAGGGGCGATATCCCTTCTTAGATGTCGGTGATAGTAGTGTTGCTATAAAACAGGCAAACAGTTGGTAAGCATGCACATATACGTGTAATGAAACACAAATAAGTACATGCAATAGCAACTGGGGTAGAGAGAGAGAGAGAGAGAGAGAGAGAGAGAGAGAGAGAGAGAGAGAGAGAGAGAGAGAGAGAGAGAGAGAGAGAGAGAGAGAGAGAGAGAGAGAGGGGAGCGGATGAGGACAGAGCAGAAGAAAATACACAACGGTCTTGTCAAGTGAATTAGCCATGTGAGAAGCACATGCTGTTCATCATCAAGGAGGAGTTACATGCTTCATGTCTTCTAGGGCTGAGCCCAAACGTTCGAACATTCGAACCTTCGTTCATTACGTTGGCATTCGAATTCAAAATCAACATTACATTTTTTTCTTTTTAACCCATTGATGCGTAATCTGACAATGACGCCGTAAGAGAACACTCTCATCACCCAACGCTACGAGGAGACTGGGGTGAGTTTCAGTGTTTTTCTTTACCATTTTCGATACAAACTGCTCTGATCAATATATCACCCATACTACATTAATCATTTAACGTCGGTCATGGAACTATAAACGACCCCCCCCCCCCCTCCCCTCTGTTCATCCGCGCATGATGAGTCATAACGTCTAGGACCGTGTACAGTTGAAATTTTTTATCTGGCGTCGATCGGTATCAAACTGCATTTGATGGTCTAATATATGCATTTATGGCTATATCTCACGTTCTATTAAATACTGCAGAAAACGATAAAAACATATTTATACTCTAGATGGTATTTTAGTATGAATGTGTGATTGAAAAAGTAAAACGTTCCTACATCCTGAACGATAGATAATTGATGTTGAATGGGCCATAGTAATGTCAATTTAGCAATACAATTTAAAAAGTTATAGCCCTGCAAAGAAGGTGAACATCTCCATAGACAAATAGAGCTGGCAGAGGATGGTTTAGGATGGGTACAATGCCCGGCGGAGAATGGGTTAATAAGATATATTATCTTTTTATTTTATTTTATTTTTTTATTAATTCTGTTTAAACCAATGGGGTTTTTCTTCACAGTTGCAGATAAAGATTAGGCTACACTAATATTATAGTATTAAAGAAAGTTTATTTAATTGATTTAGTTGGGCTGGGCTTCTCCCTGGGCTGGGTCTGGGGCTGGAAAGTTGATTTAATAAAAAGAAAAAGACTAATTTAATCAGATTAATCACTTTATTAAAATTGAGGATTTAGTTTGAGGATATTTAAAAAAAATAAAAAATGTAAACAAAATATTTTTTTTTTAATTTCAAATATTAATATTATTATTTTTTTTATTAAAAACGACGGTTCAAACGTTCGTTTGAAAAACCCTGACGAAGTTCGAATCCCAAAAACAGGCTTCGGGGATGGCCCTAATGTCTTCTAGCGCAGAATTGTGTGTTCAGACACAAAACAACTGCCTGTACCAACAGGCGATAAAGAATGATCTTACAGGCGATAAAGAATTATCTTACAGGCGATAAAGAATTATCTTACAGACGATAAAGAATGATCTTACAGGCGATAAAGAATGATCTTACAGACGATAAAGAATTATCTTACAGGCGATAAAGAATGATCTTACAGACGATAAATAATTATCTTACAGACGATAAAGAAATTATCTTACAGACAATAAAGAATTATCTTACAGGCGATAAAGAATTATCTTACAGACGATAAAGAATTATCTTAGAGACGATAAAGAATTATCTTACAGGCGATAAAGAATTATCTTACAGACGATAAATAATTATCTTACAGACGATAATGAATGATCTTACAGGCGATAAAGAATTATCCTACAGACGATAAAGAATTATCTTACAGAGCAAACTCAAAAAATCTTACAGAGCAAACTCAAAACCAACAAGACTTGACCGTCCTGAATAGTAACAGGATACATGGAGCTGCTCAGGTGGGCAGTGGTGGTATGTTTCTGTGCCAAAAGCTGCATAAAGAAACACATCCTGTACACAAGCCTGACAGCTTCTGCTGCACGGCGGAATGAATAGGGCACGTGGCTTTTTATAGAAGCCCTTCTGAGTATACAGTAGCTGCCTCTGCCAGGGCTCTTGTCTGATTGTCGAGTTCCTGTCACTCGACCACACAACAGGCTTTTTAACGACAGAGAAGCAGCCGTGACGCAGGAGGCCGCCATTCAGACGGCAGATGTACGCCGCCTGCACTGAACACATACTGTAATTGGACGGTGCTCAGCTAGACGCGAGCCTGATTGGTCGATACTAGGGGTGTAACGATGCATCGATTAATCGATGATGCATCGATTTGAATATGTTAGAATCGATTATAATCGAAATTAATCGAAATAAAAAATAAAAAATAAATATGTTTGTGTATTGTTTTTATTGACCTATAGTCCATTCATGCTGAGTGAATCAGTTCCCCCAGCCACATTTGTGTATTAAATTTCTTTTGGGGAATTAACTGATAGAAAAGAAAATTTATCGAAAATGAATCGAATCGAATCGTGGTCAAATGAAGAGATTTCATGATGCATTGAATCGTTGCCTGAATAATCGTAATCTAATCTAATCGTTGTGAGGTTGCATCGTTACACCCCTAGTCGATACGCGAGCGGGTTTCAAGGACCCGAGGAGGATGGGGGGGGGGGGCTACCTTTTGAAGTCCTCTTGACTTCTGACACTAAGCCTGCGATATGTGTTCTATTGCTATTATATATAAATACTGCAGCATCAGCTCGGCATAAAAAGGAAAACTCACCCTAAAATCATATTTACAATTCTTCTCGTGAGCTCGGATGGTTCGATATCACAGTATTTGTGAACCTGTATAACTGCAATCACCAATGTTGACGGTGAATTTGTGGACTCCTATAGAATATTGACCTTTTAAACTAGGAATGCATGATATACGGTATCTGTGACCATATTAGTGGCTCAGGAGGTAGGGAAATAGTCTGGTAGTCAGAAGGTTCCATGTTTGATTCCCACTCCTCCCAGGTAGCGTGGCGAAGTGTCCTTGAGCAAGACACTTAAACCCCTAATTGCTCCCAATGTGCAAGTTGGCACCTTGCATGGTTCCCTCCGCCATCGGTGTGTGAGTCTGTGAGTCTGTGAATGTGAGGAACAGAAATGTGGATAAAAGCGCTATTATAAATGTACCTGTGATTTTTATTTTCAATTTATCTGCATTAGTCTGATTAGCAAAACTGGGCAGAAATTAGGGATGCTCGATATTGGCTTTTTTACCGATATCCGATATACCGATATTGTCCAACTCTTAATTTCCGATACCGATATCAACCGATACCGATATATGCAGGGTCCCCCCCCCCCCCAAAATGGAATAATTTCAGGTAATTAACATTACATATCTCTTGTTGTGGAATTAACACAACATTATGCATACTTTTGACAATAAATAAAATCAGAATTTGTTCTTACTTGTTTGCCTGGGTAAATAAAGGTTTAATAAATGATGTAAAAAAAAAAAAAAAAAATTATTGAAAACCGATACCGATAATTTCCGATATCACATTTTAATGCCAATATCGGCTGATAATATCGGACATCCCTAGCAGAAATATATCAGTGGACATATATAACGGCAGATGATAGCAAAGCTATCGGTCGGTCGGTCGGGTCAACCACTTTGGTCATGTAGAAAGCCTGCAGCCTGCCTTGTCCTCTGACCACCACAGGGTGGCGCTAAGTAACACACAAGAAACACACTGTCCCTCATATTCATGAGTGAACCTTGAGCGTCAGGTCCCGCGCTGTCGGTCTCCCGAACTGGCGGTCCCGAACGGTCGGTCCCGCGCTGTCGGTCTCCCGCGCTGTCGGTCTCCCGAACTGGCGGGCCCCGAACTGGCGGTCCCGAACGGTCGGTCCCGAACTGGCGGGCCCCGAACTGGCGGTCCCGAACTGGCGGCCCCGAACTGGCGGCCCCGAACTGGCGGCCCCGAACTGGCGGTCCCGAACTGGCGGTCCCGAACTGGCGGCCCCGAACTGGCGGCCCCGAACTGGCGGTCCCGAACTGGCGGCCCCGAACTGGCGGTCCCGAACTGGCGGCCCCGAACTGGCGGTCCCGAACTGGCGGCCCCGAACTGGCGGCCCCGAACTGGCGGTCCCGAACTGGCGGTCCCGAACTGGCGGTCCCGAAGTGGCGGTCCCGAACTGGCGGTCCCGAAGTGGCGGTCCCGAACTGGCGACCCCGAACTGGCGGTCCCGAAGTGGCGGTCCCGAACTGGCGGTCCCGAACTGGCGGTCCCGAACTGGCGGCCCCGAACGGTCGGTCCCGCGGCGGTGCCTGTATTTAACAACGCGATCGCCGTCGCTGCTGATAAAGAGATCGCCGTCTGAAGACTGAAAACTACCGGTGAGACGTACAGTAAGTGTCACCGCCTGCCATCAGAGCGCCTGCCACCAGCCAGACACACCCCCCCCCCCCCGCCACGGGCTGCCTGCACGCTGCTGCAGTGCGTTCTGTCCTGACCGCTTCATTAGGCAGCACCTGCGAGAGAGAGCGCCCGGCGGCACTTCACTCCGTCAAGGGCTCCTTTCACCACCAGCTGCAGCAGACGCAGCGCTGAATAGAATCATTTCACATGGACTCAGAGAAACGCCGCCACACAGATTCTGCCTCTGTGAAGAAAGGCCTGTATATACTGTATATACTGTACGCTGGTGGGTGGGTGGGAGATCAGAGGGCTGGGGCTGCATCGCGCTGGAAGGCCCTTAGTTCTCTGTCCCCGGTATACGCTCATGCATGTGCACACACACACACACACACACACACACACACACACACACACACACACACACACACAACCCCTGTGGCTGACAAGTGACGGCTGGGGAGATGGAATCTGGTGCGCGCCGGCGTAGTGGAGGAGTGTGATGATGATAATAAATAAACATACAGGACAGAAAAACAACGAGTCCTGAGAGGATTCCATCTGAAGTGCCGCCGGGGCTGCGATTAAATCAAAACACGGGCCGACAGAAACGCCAATGCGTAGGAAGCCGGGGGGGACGCACTGTATGTAATGCTTTGATAACCGTCGTTATGGTCATGTAATGCTGAATCAAATGCAGAATAATGTTGTCCCCCGTATGTGTCTATCATACATTCCCGTGCATATGGACTAGTGTAACACGCAAAACAGCACATCTGGTCTGTCCACTGTGACTGGTCCAATGTAGCGGTGGTGTCCATTTTAAATAAACATATTCATTCATTCATTCATTCATTCATTCTAGGGCTTGTAGTCGACGAAATTATTTTTTAATTTTTTTATCATTCCATTTGGGCTGTAGGGGTGCTTAATGTCTGAAGGAGTCGACGGAAGGCTTCTTGTCCTCTGCAAAAGCATGCAATTGGTCCACTGATGGATACAGTACATCTTGATATTTGTCTACTCTAGTGTGTTCATTAGACGGGTGAAATCCTCTTTCAGTGCCTTTGTGCCTTTTTTCTTAGGCAGTTAGTCTCTGGTATGCGTGCCATTAGCGTTAGCCACGATTATAGGCCTATCTTTTGGAAAGATATAATAATAATAATAATAATAATAATTATTATTTTTTTAATATATATTTTTTGCATTCGACTAAGAGGTTGGCAGTCGACTACGGCTCCTTTCGATCGATTACATTTACATTTACATTTAGTCATTTAGCTGACGCTTTTATCCAAAGCGACTTACAAGTTCTGTACGACAAGTCATCAGGAAGGGTACAACTCTATCAGCTGAGTAACAATGTTCATCAAAGTGTTGCGTGTTACAGTGTAGGTTAGTTTATTAGGACAAGTGCATGACAGTAAGGTTAGTTAGGGTTAGATTATTTTATTTTTATTATTATTTCTTTTTCAGATAATGGTTGAAGAAGTGCGTCTTTAATCGACGGCGAAAGATTGGACAGGTTTCGGCTGTCCTAACTGGGGTGGGTAGTTCATTCCACCATTGTGGGGCAAGGACTGAGAATAGGCGACTTCTCTTTGATGACCCTCCCGGAGCTTGGATAGGAGTAGGTCTGAGGCGGCCAGAAGATGCAGAGTGTAGGGGTCTTGAGAGGGTGTAGTTAGAGACTGTAACTGAGGGGTACAATTCCCTGACTGTATTGTTAGATATGATATTTAATACCACTACCTCATGTACTTTAACTTCTGGCCACCCAGTACAAGATATAAGTATGATGAACACTTTCCCACCTGATGAAACGAACCAACACAAATGTACCAAATCGAAAGTTTAATACAGCAAAGGGTGTATACAACGATCACTTAATTACATTTATGATTTGAAATATGGAATATGCACTTTTATGGCAAATGAGTATTCGTAGGTAAATCAACATTGAATGTCCAATCTCTGGTTGCGCAGGGAGTAAGTATACAACCTGGAATATTTAGGAAACGATAGCGATGGTACTTAAATGATTATAGCTGGATACACTAAGGGGGGGGGGGGGGGGGGGGTCCCGCTGGTTGTAAGACAGTAGGAGGGGGGGGTTAGAGAAGCCGCTGGCGGTATCCCATCTGGCCGACGGTGTCTTGGGAGAATCCAAAGTCTTGGACACGGTGCCCACAGAACCTCGGGCCGCAGACGAATACAGCTGGACCCTCTGTGGAACGGTATCTGCCGGTCCACAACGGAGAGACGTGAGGCGACCTCACGTGTAGAGCGCCGTCTCACCTGGAGTCCTCTCCGGGGGGTAATTCCAACACTCGGCAGTGTTGGCCTTTATCCATGGAATAATCAAAGCACACAAAGCATAATCCAAGCCGTGGAAGGCTCGCCGTCGTCTGGGTAGAGTAATCCAATATACAGGTCCAGTCGCTCTTGGCCCGGAGCTCCTCGGATGCAATCACCACTAGGGGTCTGACCAGCCTGGTTAAGCGTCCAGATAACGTCAGGAACGCTGGGGGTACTGATAACTGTAGAACTCTAACCGAATGATGCACCATACATAAATAGACTATTATTAGCTTAATAGAATACGTCCAACTCGACGGTATGGTGCCAAACTATGACCATTCAACTATTAATCTACACGATATCTCAATGCCTATTCTGGGCCAAGTAGGCCTTACTACACCGCACGTGCGTCGTGGGGAGGCTTTTGCGTCTGTCACTCTGTTGGAGGGTAAAGAACTGGACTAAAAGAAAGTTCTACTTTACTGGCGCCATATATATATGCGCTATGAACAAATAGTACCATTCGTATTTCGCCCGACATATTACTGCGCGGAACCGGGGGTTGCCTCGACATGTTAGGCGGCACGATTGAACTTGGACCTAGGGGTATGGCAACCTGGCGCCAGGTTCTCGTCCAATGGTAGAATGAAACTATTATGGGCTGTTTAGTAGAAACGGGGATATTCAATGCATATTGTACAAGGAATATACAGGGGATATCAAACGATATACAAATACAATTAAATATATATATATAAATAAATATACATATTCGGTTTAATCTGATCCTTCACAACAGAGACCATTGACCGGAGGTAGGCAGGAGCGGTTCCCTTTGCCGCACATATACAAGTCATTAGGATACTGCGCTGCTCTGAATTTAGGGCTTAGTGTAGAATTTCTTCCGACATTAACGTTAACACACCGAAGCAGCTAGACGCTTGGACATCGCTGCGTGTTGTGTGTAACACGCTGTAGCGTCCCCGGTCATGTTCGCGTTGCACCAAACGTTCCATGTTCTCCCGAACACGGAATTTCAGTCCAGATTAGGGCAAATTCTGCAATATTCCACGTTTACAGTTGATTCCGTTTTTATTGCTCAATTCCGCGATTCCGTCCGCGATTCCGTGAACGCGGATTTCATATGGCTCTAGGTTAGGGTCAGGGTTAGGCATGGAGGTCATTGGCGGTTAGGGTCAGGGTCAGGGGGTCATCGCAGGTGAGCTGTGACGGCCCTTTGACCTCCCCTGCAGCCGGAGCTGAGTCTGCAGAAGACACCCTGGTGTGAAGCTGTGAAGATGGAGGGGGAAGGAGAAGCAGCCCCCCCCCCCCCCCTCAGAGTCACCGCCAGCACCGCCGCAGGCCGGGGGGAGTTTGGACGGAGTCCAGCAAACAGTGGCTGCTGCAGACTCTCTCTGACTGACGCGCTCGCAGGCGCTCGACACTTTGAGAACAGCGATGAACCAACAAAGGGACTTAATAGATTCTGGAGTTTATCGTTGAGGGCATTAAAGAGTCTGGGGAGTTGCTTTAGCCAAAGAAATAGAAAGAATACTGCGTATTTGTACGATAAAAGCAGCTCGCTCGTTACAAGCACAGTTCAGCAGCCCTGTCGAAACTGAAACAGAGGGGTATAGAGGCTGCTAGAGTGAAACAGAAGGGTATAGAGGCTGCTAAGGTGTATAATCACAGTGTTCTCTTCAACTAAATGCTTCAAAGACATGTTTAGAGGACCTCAAAGACCTATATTAACTTGTTGAAAAGGACTACAATATAGGACCTTTAAGCTAGTTTTCTCCACCAGTGCACTGAAATGGAACGATCTCAGTGAGTATTAGGGATGGGCATTTTTAGGACAAATCCAGATCGATTGATCGCATGCTATACTCGAGTGATCGTGTATTACTCGTAAAGGGAAAAATACCTAAAAAAAATATATACATATTTATACATTTTTAATTTTTTTTACTTAATTTTGTTCATTCATGTATATGTTTAAGGAAACCAACAAGCAGTTATAATCTTACACATACATGTAAAACAAATACGTACATATTTCTTTTCATTTTTATTTTTCATAAAAATATTTATAATTTAAGATCGATTTTTCTCATAGCTACGAGTAATCAATGATTACTCACGCCCATCCCTAGTGAGTATGTATCCATTGTAGGGGTGTAACGGACCATTTCAGTACAGGACCTTCAGTTCAGTACGCGCTGAATTTTTTTTTCGCAGAATTGTATTCAAAACTCCAAGTCCCCCCCCCCCCCCCCCTTCCCAAAATAAAACTTGTCCAAAAAAAGGCCGGATGTCGTTCGTTCAGCCCACGCACACCACTGAGAGATGACCTGTAATTAAGCATAGCCTCGTAGTATGGCGGACACAAAAACGACAAGCTGGAGCTAGAAGTGCAGTGTACCGAAATGAACCGTGACTTCAAAACCAAGTTTTTTTGCGTACCGTTCCACCCCTAGTACCTACCGAACCGTGGTTTTTGCGTACCATTCCACCCCTAGTACCTACCGAACTGTGGTTTTTGCGTACCATTCCACCCCTAGTACCTACCGAACCGTGGTTTTTGCGTACCATTCCACCCCTAGTACCTACCGAACTGTGGTTTTTGCGTACCGTTCCACCCCTAGTACCTACCGAACCGTGGTTTTTGCTTACCATTCCACCCCTAGTACCTACCGAACTGTGGTTTTTGCGTACCATTCCACTCCTAGTACCTACCGAACTGTGGTTTTTGCGTACCATTCCACCCCTAGTACCTACCGAACTGTGGTTTTTGCGTACCGTTCCACCCCTAGTACCTACCGAACTGTGGTTTTTGAGTACCGTTCCACCCCTAATCCATTGTGTAAATTTTGTAAAAAAATCCCAGCCTGTTCTGCCCACATGCTAATACGGTCTAACATCCTAATACTGTGGGTCTAACATCCTAATACTGTGGGTCTAACATCCTAATACTGTGGGTCTAACATCCTAATACTGTGGTCTAACATCCTAATACTGTGGTCTAACATCCTAATACTGTGGTCTAACATCCTGATACTGTGGTCTATCATCCTAATACTGTGGGTCTAACATCCTGATACTGTGGGTCTAACATCCTACTACTGTGGTATAACATCCTAATACTGTGGTCTAACATCCTAATACTGTGGGTCTAACATCCTAATAATGTGGTCTAACATCCTAATACTGTGGTCTAACATCCTAATACTGTGGGTCTAACATCCTGATAATGTGGGTCTAACATCCTAATAATGTGGGTCTAACATCCTAATACTGTGGTCTAACATCCTGATACTGTGGTCTAACATCCTAGTACTGTGGGTCTAACATCCTGATACTGTGGTCTAACATCCTAATACTGTGGTCTAACATCCTGATACTGTGGTCTAACATCCTAATACCGTGGTATAACATCCTGATACTGTGGTCTAACATCCTGATACTGTGGGTCTAACATCCTAATACTGTGGTCTAACATCCTGATACTGTGGTCTAACATCCTAATACTGTGGGTCTAACATCCTGATACTGTGGTCTAACATCCTGATACTGTGGGTCTAACATCCTGATACTGTGGTCTAACATCCTAATACTGTGGGTCTAACATCCTGATACTGTGGTCTAACATCCTGATACTGTGGGGCTAACATCCTGATACTGTGGTCCAACATCCTGATACTGTGGTCTAACATCCTAATACTGTGGTCTAACATCCTGATACTGTGGTCTAACATCCTGCTACTGTGGTCTAACATCCTGATACTGTGGTCTAACATCCTGATACTGTGGTTTAACATCCTAATACTGTGGGTCGAACATCCTGATACTGTGGTCTAACATCCTGATACTGTGGTCTAACATCTTAATACTGTGGTCTAACATCCTAATACTGTGGGTCTAACATCCTAATACTGTGGGTCTAACATCCTAATACTGTGGTCTAACATCCTGATACTGTGGTCTAACATCCTAATACTGTGGTCTAGCATCCTGATACTGTGGGTCTAACATCCTAATACTGTGGGTCTAACATCCTAATACTGTGGTCTAACATCCTGATACTGTGGTCTAACATCCTAATAGTGTGGGTCTAACATCCTAATACTGTGGTCTAACATCCTGATACTGTGGTCTAACATCCTGATACTGTGGTCTAACATCCGAATACTGTGGTCTAACATCCTAATAATGTGGTCTAACATCCTAATACTGTGGGTCTAACATCCTGATACTGTGGTCTAACATCCTGATACTGTGGGTCTAACATCCTAATACTGTGGTCTAACATCCTGATACTGTGGGTCTAACATCCTCGTACTGTGGTCTAACATCCTAATACTGTGGGTCTAACATCCTAATACTGTGGGTCTAACATCCTAATACTGTGGTCTAACATCCTAATACTATGGTCTAACATCCTAATACTGTGGGTCTAACATCCTAATACTGTGGTCTAACATCCTAATACTGTGGTCTAACATCCTGCTACTGTGGTCTAACATCCTGATACTGTGGGTCTAACATCCTGCTACTGTGGGGCTAACATCCTGATACTGTGGTCTAACATCCTAATAGTGTGGGTCTAACATCCTAATACTGTGGTCTAACATCATAATACTGTGGTCTAACATCCTAATACTGTGGGTCTACCATCCTAATAATGTGGTCTAACATCCTGATACTGTGGTCTAACATCCTGATACTGTGGTCTAACATCCTGATACTGTGGTCTAACATCCTAATAATGTGGTCTAACATCCTAATACTGTGGGTCTAACATTCTAATACTGTGGGTCTAACATCCTGATACTGTGGGTCTAACATCCTGATACTGTGGGTCTAACATCCTAATACTGTGGTCTAACAGCATAATACTGTGGTCTAACATCCTGATACTGTGGTCTAACATCCTAATACTGTGGTCTAACATCCTGATACTGTGGTCTAACATCCTGATACTGTGGGTCTAACATCCTAATACTGTGGTCTAACATCCTAATACTGTGGTCTAACATCCTAATACTGTGGTCTAACATCCTGATACTGTGGTCTAACATCCTGATACTGTGGGTCTAACATCCTAATACTGTCGTCTAACATCCTGATACTGTGGTCTAACATCCTAATACTGTGGTCTAACATCCTGATACTGTGGGTCTAACATCCTGCTACTGTGGTCTAACATCCTAATACTGTGGGTCTAACATCCTAATAATGTGGTCTAACATCCTAATACTGTGGTCTAACATCCTGATACTGTGGTCTAACATCCTGATACTGTGGGTCTAACATCCTGCTACTGTGGGTCTAACATCCTGATACTGTGGTCTAACATCCTAATACTGTGGGTCTAACATCCTAATACTGTGGTCTAACATCCTAATACTGTGGGTCTACCATCCTAATAATGTGGTCTAACATCCTGATACTGTGGTCTAACATCCTGATACTGTGGTCTAACATCCTGATACTGTGGTCTAACATCCTAATAATGTGGTCTAACATCCTAATACTGTGGGTCTAACATTCTAATACTGTGGGTCTAACATCCTGATACTGTGGGTCTAACATCCTGATACTGTGGGTCTAACATCCTAATACTGTGGTCTAACAGCAAAATACTGTGGTCTAACATCCTGATACTGTGGTCTAACATCCTAATACTGTGGTCTAACATCCTGATACTGTGGTCTAACATCCTGATACTGTGGGTCTAACATCCTAATACTGTGGTCTAACATCCTAATACTGTGGTCTAACATCCTAATACTGTGGTCTAACATCCTGATACTGTGGTCTAACATCCTGATACTGTGGGTCTAACATCCTAATACTGTGGTCTAACATCCTGATACTGTGGTCTAACATCCTAATACTGTGGTCTAACATCCTGATACTGTGGGTCTAACATCCTGCTACTGTGGTCTAACATCCTAATACTGTGGGTCTAACATCCTGATACTGTGGTCTAACATCCTAATACTGTGGGTCTAACATCCTGATACTGTGGTCTAACATCCTGATACTGTGGCTCTAACATCCTAATACTGTGGTCTAACATCCTGATACTGTGGGTCTAACATCCTGATACTGTGGTCTAACATCCTAATACTGTGGGTCTAACATCCTGATACTTTGGGTCTAACATCCTAATACTGTGGGTCTAACATCCTAATACTGTGGTCTAACATCCTAATACTGTGGTCTAACATCCTAATACTGTGGTCTAACATCCTAATACTGTGGGTCTAACATCCTAATACTGTGGGTCTAACATCCTAATACTGTGGGTCTAACATCATAATACTGTGGTCTAACATCCTGATACTGTGGGTCTAACATCCTAATACGGTGGTCTAACATCCTAATACTGTGGGTCTAACATCCTAATACTGTGGTCTAACATCCTGATACTGTGGGTCTAACATCCTAATACTGTGGTCTAACATCCTAATACTATGGGTCTAACATCCTAATACTGTGGGTCTAACATCCTAATACTGTGGTCTAACATCCTGATACTGTGGGTCTAACATCCTACTACTGTGGTCTAACATCCTGATACTGTGGGTCTGACATCCTGATACTGTGGTCTAACATCCTGATACTGTGGGTCTAACATCCTGATACTGTGGGTCTAACATCCTGATACTGTGGGTCTAACATCCTGATACTGTGGGTCTAACATACTGATACTGTTGGTCTAACATCCTGATACTGTGGTCTAACATCCTAATACTGTGGTCTAACATCCTAATACTGTGGGTCTAACATCATGCTACTGTGGTCTAACATCCTGAGACTGTGGTCTAACATCCTAATACTGTGGTCTAACATCCTAATAATGTGGTCTAACATCATAATACTGTGGGTCTAACATCCTGATACTGTGGTCTAACATCCTGATACTGTGGGTCTAACATCCTAATACTGTGGTCTAACATCCTGATAATGTGGGTCTAACATCCTGATACTGTGGTCTAACATCATAATACTGTGGTCTAACATCCTGATACTCTGGTCTAACATCCTAATACTGTGGTCTAACATCCTAATACTGTGGTCTAACATCCTAATACTGTGGTCTAACATCCTGATACTGTGGGTCTAACATCCTAATACTGTGGGTCTAACATCCTGATACTGTGGTCTAACATCCTAATACTGTGGGTCTAACATCCTGATACTGTGGTCTAACATCCTGATACTGTGGTCTAACATCCTAATACTGTGGTCTAACATCCTGATACTGTGGTCTAACATCCTAATACTGTGGGTCTAACATCCTGATACTGTGGTCTAACATCCTGATACTGTGGGTCTAACATCCTAATAATGTGGGTCTAACATCCTGATACTGTGGTCTAACATCCTGATACTGTGGGTCTAACATCCTGATACTGTGGGTCTAACATCCTGCTACTGTGGTATAACATCCTAATAGTGTGGTCTAACATCCTAATACTGTGGTCTAACATCCTGATACTGTGGTCTAACATCCTGCTACTGTGGTCTAACATCCTAATACTGTGGTCTAACATCCTGATACTGTGGGTCTAACATCCTAATAATGTGGTCTAACATCCTGATACTGTGGGCTAACATCCTGATACTGTGGTCTAACATCCTAATACTGTGGTCTAACATCCTAATACTGTGGCCTAACATCCTAGTACTGTGGTCTAACATCCTAATACTGTGGGTCTAATATCCTAATACTGTGGGTCTAACATCCTAATACTGTGGTCTAACATCCTAATACTGTGGTCTAACATCCTAATACTGTGGGTCTAACATCCTAATACTGTGGTCTAACATCCTGATACTGTGGTCTAACATCCTGATACTGTGGTCTAACATCCTAATACTGTGGTCTAACATCCTGATACTGTGGTCTAACATCCTGATACTGTGGTTGAACATCCTGATACTGTGGGTCTAACATCCTGATACTGTGGGTCTAACATCCTGATACTATGGGTCTAACATCCTGATACTGTGGTCTAACATCCTGATACTGTGGGTCTAACATCCTAATACTGTGGTCTAACATCCTACTACTGTGGTCTAACATCCTAATACTGTGGTCTAACATTCTGATACTGTGGGTCTAACATCCTAATACTGTGGGTCTAACATCCTAATACTGTGGTCTAACATCCTGCTACTGTGGTCTGACATCCTAATACTGTGGGTCTAAGATCCTAATACTGTGGTCTAACATCCTGATACTGTGGTCTAACATCCTGATAATGTGGTCTAACATCCTAATACTGTGGTCTAACATCCTGATACTGTGGGTCTAACATCCTAATAATGTGGTCTAACATCCTGCTACTGTGGTCTAACATCCTGCTACTGTGGTCTAACATCCTAATACTGTGGTCTAACATCCTAATACTGTGGCCTAACATCCTAGTACTGTGGTCTAACATCCTAATACTGTGGGTCTAACATCCTAATACTGTGGGTCTAACATCCTAATACTGTGGTCTAACATCCTAATACTGTGGTCTAACATCCTAATACTGTGGGTCTAACATCCTAATACTGTGGTCTAACATCCTGATACTGTGGTCTAACATCCTAATAATGTGGGTCTAACATCCTAATACTGTGGTCTAACATCCTGATACTGTGGTCTAACATCCTGCTACTGTGGGTCTAACATCATAATACTGTGGGTCTAACAGCCTAATACTGTGGGTCTAACATCCTGATACAGTGGTCTAACATCCTGATACTGTGGTCTAACATCCTAATAATGTGGTCTAACATCCTAATACTGTGGTCTAACATCCTAGTACTGTGGTCTAACATCCTAATACTGTGGGTCTAACATCCTAATACTGTGGTCTAACATCCTGATACTGTGGTCTAGCATCCTAATACTGTGGGTCTAACATCCTGATACTGTGGGTCTAACATCCTGATACTGTGGTCTAACATCCTAATACTGTGGGTCTAACATCCTAATACTGTGGGTCTAACATCCTAATACTGTGGTCTAGCATCCTAATACTGTGGTCTAACATCCTAATACTGTGGGTCTAACATCCTAATACTGTGGTCTAACATCCTAATACTGTGGTCTAACATCCTGATACTGTGGTATAACATCCTGATACTGTGGGTCTAACATCCTGATACTGTGGGTCTAACATCCTGATACCGTGGTCTAACATCCTAATACTGTGGGTCTAACATCCTAATACTGTGGTCTAACATCCTAATACTGTGGGTCTACCATCCTAATACTGTGGTCTAACATCCTGATACTGTGGTCTAACATCCTGATACTGTGGTCTAACATCCTAATACTGTGGTCTAACATCCTGATACTGTGGTCTAACATCCTGCTACTGTGGTCTAACATCCTAATACTGTGGTCTAACATCCTGATACTGTGGGTCTAACATCCTAATAATGTGGTCTAACATCCTGATAATGTGGTCTAACATCCTTATACTGTGGTCTAACATCCTAATACTGTGGTCTAACATCCTAATACTGTGGGTCTAACATCCTAATACTGTGGTCTAACATCCCGATACTGTGGTCTAACATCCTGATACTGTGGGTCTAACATCCTAA
Organism: Notolepis coatsorum; assembly: GCF_963971535.1. Classification (NCBI taxonomy): domain Eukaryota; kingdom Metazoa; phylum Chordata; class Actinopteri; order Aulopiformes; family Paralepididae; genus Notolepis; species Notolepis coatsorum. The sequence continues at coordinate 100,352,229 of NC_140176.1, forward strand.
TACTGTGGGTCTAACATCCTAATACTGTGGGTCTAACATCCTGATACTGTGGTCTGACATCCTAATACTGTGGTCTAACATCCTAATACTGTGGTCTAACATCCTAGTACTGTGGTCTAACATCCTTATACTGTGGGTCTAACATCCTAATATTGTGGGTCTAACATCCTAATACTGTGGTCTAACATCCTAATACTGTGGTCTAACATCCTAATACTGTGGGTCTAACATCCTAATACTGTGGTCTAACATCCTGATACTGTGGTCTAGCATCCTAATACTGTGGGTCTAACATCCTGATACTGTGGGTCTAACATCCTGATACTGTGGTCTAACATCCTAATACTGTGGGTCTAACATCCTAATACGGTGGGTCTAACATCCTAATACTGTGGTCTAGCATCCTAATACTGTGGTCTAACATCCTAATACTGTGGGTCTAACATCCTAATACTGTGGTCTAACATCATAATACTGTGGTCTAACATCCTGATACTGTGGTCTAACACCCTGATACTGTGGGTCTAACATCCTGATACTGTGGGTCTAACATCCTGATACTGTGGTCTAACATCCTAATACTGTGGGTCTAACATCCTAATAATGTGGTCTAACATCCTAATACTGTGGTCTAACATTCTAATACTGTGGGTCTACCATCCTAATACTGTGGTCTAACATCCTGATAATGTGGTCTAACATCCTGATACTGTGGTCTAACATCCTGATACTGTGGTCTAACATCCTAATACTGTGGTCTAACATCCTGATACCGTGGTCTAACATCCTAATACTGTGGGTCTAACATTCTAATACTGTGGGTCTAACATCCTGATACTGTGGGTCTAACATCCTGATACTGTGGGTCTAACATCCTAATACTGTGGTCTAACATCATAATACTGTGGTCTAACATCCTGCTACTGTGGTCTAACATCCTAATACCGTGGTCTAAGATCCTGATACTGTGGTCTAACATCATGATACTGTGGGTCTAACATCCTAATACTGTGGGTCTAACATCCTAATACTGTGGTCTAACATCCTAATACTGTGGTCTAACATCCTGATACTGTGGTCTACCATCCTGATACTGTGGGTCTAACATCCTAATACGGTGGTCTAACATACGGATACTTTGGTCTAACATCCTAATACTGTGGTCTAACATCCTGATACTGTGGGTCTAACATCCTGATACTGTGGTCTAACATCCTAATACTGTGGGTCTAACATCCTGATACTGTGGTCTAACATCCTGATACTGTGGTCTAACATCCTGATACTGTGGCTCTAACATCCTAATACTGTGGGTCCAACATCCTAATACTGTGGGTCTAACATCCTAATACTGTGGTCTAACATCCTGATACTGTGGGTCTAACATCCTGATACTGTGGGTCTAACATCCTGATACTGTGGGTCTAACATCCTAATACTGTGGTCTAACATCCTGATACTGTGGGTCTAACATCCTGATACTGTGGTCTAACATCCTGATACTGTGGGTCCAACATCCTGCTACTGTGGGTCTAACATCCTAATACTGTGGTCTAACATCCCAATACTGTGGGTCTAACATCCTAATACTGTGGTCTAACATCCCAATACTGTGGGTCTAACATCCTGATACTGTGGTCTAACATCCTAATACTGTGGTCTAACATCCTGATACTGTGGGTCTAACATCCTAATACTGTGGGTCTAACAGCCTAATACTGTGGGTCTAACATCCTGATACTGTGGTCTAACATCCTGATACTGTGGGTCTAACATCCTGATACTGTGGTCTAACATCCCAATACTGTGGGTCTAACATCCTGATACTGTGGTCTAACATCCTAATATTGTGGTCTAACATCCTGATACTGTGGGTCTAACATCCTAATACTGTGGTATAACATCCTGATACTGTGGTCTAACATTCTGATACTGTGGTCTAACATCCTGATACTGTGGGTCTAACATCCTGATACTGTGGTCTAACATTCTGATACTGTGGTCTAACATCCTGATACTGTGGGTCTAACATCCTGATACTGTGGGTCTAACATCCTGATACTGTGGTCTAACATCCTAATTCTGTGGGTCTAACATCCTGATACTGTGGGTCTAACATCCTGATACTGTGGTCTAACATCCTGATACTGTGGGTCTAACATCATAATACTGTGGGTCTAACATCCTAATACTGTGGTCTAACATCCTAATAATGTGGTCTAACATCCTAATACTGTGGGTCTAACATCTTAATACTGTGGTCTAACATCCTAATACTGTGGTCTAACATCCTAATAATGTGGGTCTAACATCCTAATACTGTGGTCTAACATCCTGATACTGTGGTCTAACATCCTAATACTGTGGGTATAACATCCTGATACTGTGGGTCTAACATCCTGATACTGTGGGTCTAACATCCTGATACTGTGGTCTAACATCCTAATACTGTGGGTCTAACATCCTAATAATGTGGTCTAACATCCTGATACTGTGGGTCTAACATCCTAATACTGTGGTCTAACATCCTGATACTGTGGTCTAACATCCTAATACTGTGGTCTAACATCCTGATACTGTGGTCTAACATCCTAATACTGTGGGTCTAACATCCTGATACTGTGGGTCTAACATCCTGATACTGTGGGTCTAACATCCTAATACTGTGGTCTAACATCCTGATACTGTGGGTCTAACATCCTGATACTGTGGGTCTAACATCCTGATACTGTGGTCTAACATCCTAATACTGTGGGTCTAACATCCTAATACTGTGGTCTAACATCCTGATACTGTGGTCTAACATCCTAATACTGTGGTCTAACATCCTAATACTGTGGTCTAACATCCTGATACTGTGGGTCTAACATCCTAATACTGTGGGTCTAACATCCTAATACTGTGGGTCTAACATCCTGATACTGTGGTCTAACATCCTGATACTGTGGTCTAACATCCTAATACTGTGGTCTAACATCCTGATACTGTGGGTCTAACATCCTGATACTGTGGTCTAACATCCTAATACTGTGGTCTAACATCCTGATACTGTGGGTCTAACATCCTGATAATGTGGTCTAACATCCTGATACTGTGGGTCTAACATCCTAATACTGTGGGTCTAACATCCTAATACTGTGGGTCTAACATCCTGATACTGTGGTCTAACATCCTGATACTGTGGTCTAACATCCTAATACTGTGGTCTAACATCCTGATACTGTGGTCTAACATCCTGCTACTGTGGTCTAACATCCTAATACTGTGGTCTAACATCCTGATACTGTGGGTCTAACATCCTAATAATGTGGTCTAACATCCTGATAATGTGGTCTAACATCCTTATACTGTGGTCTAACATCCTAATACTGTGGTCTAACATCCTAATACTGTGGGTCTAACATCCTAATACTGTGGTCTAACATCCCGATACTGTGGTCTAACATCCTGATACTGTGGGTCTAACA
>NC_140176.1:100360695-100442697 GCF_963971535.1 Notolepis coatsorum
GGAAAGTTGAAGAGATTGCTGTAGAGGTCTGTAGAGGTCTGTAGACGTCCCACAGAGATTCTTGGAGGAGCATACAATACGTTTCATGATCTAATGATCAGAACTTTAGAAAAAACATTTAAAGAAAGAAGGACATTTGAGAAACTCGAGACAGAGGCAAAACTGAGACATATTGCGTCAGATACCTTTAGATTAGATACGATTAGATTCACTTTATTGTCATTACAGAGTACAAGACAGTGCAACGAGATTGTGTACGTCCAACCAGGATGTGACCATCAACAGTCAGTTGCAATATAAGACACATATATAAATACAACTGTACAGTAAAGTGCAATGGTTAGCACAATGTGCAATGGTGAGAATAAAAAATTAGAATGAAAGTAATCATTAAAATAAAGTCTATTATAAGCTATGGGCTATATACACAGGTGAGGTGCAGTGGTTGAAGTAGAGTTTTGACTCAGAAGTCTGACAGCTGAGGGGAAGGAACTATTCGTGGTCCTGTTGGTTCTGCCTGGGAGGCTGCGGCAGCGTGCCCCAGAGCGAGTACCCCGCAGCATGAAGGGCAGCAGCTACAGATTGAGCCAAATCACCCCCCCCCCCCCCGATCACCCCGCTTCCACAAACATCTAAAAGCAATAACGTCCGTATCATCTACACACGGTGGAAGGAGATTCGGGGGAGAAAACTGCTTACCGTCGTCGTACCATCGTCCCCCAAAAAAAAGACTCCCGCTTCCCTCGTCGCCAGCTGCCGCGCTGAAAACAGCGGAAGCATAAAGGTGGGTTTTTATCTCCGAGGCCACCTGGGGGCCACAAATACACTTCAATTTGCAGATTGACGCCGCCTTGTTGCTCAGAAAATAATATGACGACGCGGCAGCTTCTGGACGGGCTGCCATGAGGGAACTTTAAACACAGTTCAACACGCAGGGGAAGAGACAGGCGACACTGACGTTTAGACGTTAGATGTTTACGGGGAGATTCATATCTAAAAAGGTGTGAGGGGGGATGAGAGGCATTTTCAGTAGGATGCGTGTTGCTGTTTGTAGGGCTTAGATCCAGGAGGAGAACTGCATGCAAGCATTTGTAAGTCGAAAACACCTTCGCGTGTCGGGGAGTGTTGCATTCATTTATTCATTTATTTATTTTACATTTTATTTTGGATTTCATGGTGTTTTTGTTTTGTTCTTCTTGATTTATTGTGATGTTTCTTCTTGACTTGTTTAAAGAAGACGTGTCCGGCCCATGGGGACATTAACGTGTGTTGTCGGGCCTCACAAATACATTTGATTTGATTTGATATTTTTTTGTATCTGTAGCAGCGCACAAGGCAACCTATTCTGCTTGTTTTGATCGGGTCGCATCAGTGAGCGATGACTCCTCAGAAAACTTTCTGAGAGAACCTTCAGGGGAAAAAGTGGGGTCAGAAAATGCTAATCTTAGCTACTACTAAGTATATTATGAGCAGGTGAGGTTCGAGTAGTACAGAAGCCCTTTCACTACCACACTACAGAAGGTTAACCCCTTCACTACCACACTACAGAAGGTTAACCTTTCACTACCACACTACAGAAGGTTAACCTTTCACTACCACACTACAGAAGGTTAACCTTTCACTACCACACTACAGAAGGTTAACCCTTTCACTACCACACTACAGAAGGTTAACCTTTCACTACCACACTACAGAAGGTTAAGCCTTTCACTACCACACTACAGAAGGTTAAGCCTTTCACTACCACACTACAGAAGGTTAACCCTTTCACTACCACACTACAGACGGTTAACCTCACCATGTCATTGCTGGTCTGTTCTGTTCTTGTCTGCCACACGGTGGGCCGCTACAAATATTATGTTTGAATGCATTTAGTTACAAGAGGTAGTTGGTGGAAAGAACATTTTTCCAACTTCATTTAAATTTGTAGTGTGGTAGTGAAAGGGTTAACCGTCTGTAGTGTGGTAGTGAAAGGGTTAACCTTCTGTAGTGTGGTAGTGAAAAGGGTTAACCATCACACAGTGATTATTTATCAGTGTTTCCCCTACAATGGACCTGTCTCAAACCCTGCCCCTTTTCTTGATCCTCCAATCACAACTGTCGCTTACCTCGGACAAACCAAGTTTGTCCGAGGTAAGCGACAGTTGTGATTGGAGGATCAAGAAAAGAGGGCAGGGTTTGAGACAGGTCTATTGTCTTGAAGGGGCGGCCCGCGTCTTGCGCAACGAGTCTCTCTCTCCGCACGCAACACGCAGACACCGAAACCTTTCAAATCTGGCACACTTTCTTTTGAACAAAGTTATACTGTGATAGAGCGCCGAGAATTAACGCGTTCACAATTTACGTTCATCTAGCGGAAATACAGTACGTTCAGTTCACGTTCGCCCCGAGTTCAGGTACATCACTGGTGGCTGGTGGCGCTGAGGCGCTTAAAAGTGGAACGCAATTAAATTCAACATCACTACGGCCCTCTTGTGTGTGAGACCCACACAACCCCCAAAGCTCAGTATTTCATTTCAAAAGAAACGTTGGGATTAATATTCCTTTGATTAGCGATGTGACAAAAAAAAAATCAAAACCTTGCTTCTACCGTGTCTCTCTGGGAACAAACGTTTGAAAGGAGCATAGATGTTCTGGAGTTTCAAGTTCCTTGACAACATCCTGGACTCCCTCTGTGCAATCATTTCAAAGGGTGCCGTTAAATGAAAAATGGATGAAAACTGAAAAGTATAACTATAGCAAATTAGCAACAAATTCATGCAAACTGATTTTGACATTGAAACGACTCGTTAATAAATCACAACGTTGACGTACATTTGGATACACGAGGCGCCTGAAGGGAAATACGAGCCCAAGTGCTACTTTTTTTTTTAAATCTGCGGTATTCACACCTGTGTGTAAACACACACACACACGCACACACACACACACACACACACACACACACACACACACACACACACACACACACACACACACACACACACGCACACACACACACACACACACACACACACACACACACACACACACACACACACACATTTGTTTATGTAAATGGTAAATGGTGTATTTAAATGGCAGCTTTTATCCAAAGCGCTTTACAATTTGTTCCTCACATTTGACCCATTCATTCACACATTCACACACCGACGGCGGAGGCAACCTGCTCATCGGGAGCAGTTAGGGGTTAAGTGTCTTGCTCAAGGACACTTCGACACGCTGCCCGGGAGGAGCGGGAATCGAACCGGGAACCTCAAACCCGGATCACCAGACTGCTCTACCTCCTGAGCCAATATGAAATATGGAAGCATTACATAGACGTGCATGCGTTCTGTAACTAACCTTAACCATAATAAGCCTCTGCTCGATTATGGCAAAAATCATAATCACGTTTAATTTGATTGATATTGAAATCATTATTATTTGATGTGATTAATGAACACGATCACTCATTGATTTGAGAACATCATATGACATCACATGTTTCACCTTTGAAGAGACGTGCCGTGGCTCCTCCTCCCTCTCGAGGTGCACACACACAGACACACACACACACACACACACACACACACACACACACACACACACACACACACACACACACACACACACAGATAGAGAGAGCAGGAGAATCTCTCACGTGAGACAGAAGGGCACTTCATTATCCTAAAAGCACAAATGAGAAGCATCATTTATGAGCACTGTTGCTCTTCATATTTCACCCTGAAAGAGGACTTGAAAACGACATTCAGAGGGGAAAGTGCCCCCCTACCAACTAACCAACCACTCAAACACCCACCCACCTCTTTTCTTAAAGGAACACGACAACTTTTTGGGAAATTTGCTTATTTGCCATCTACCCTGGAGTTAGACAAGCAGATAATTTTCGTCTCTGTTTTTGTTTGTTTAACCTGTGCATGCATTAGGCTTAGGGCGCAGTGATTTCATCACCTCAAAAGCCCTGTTGTTTTTTGAAAAACAGGGCTTTTGAGGTGATGAAATCACTGCGCCCAGGCTAGCAGTGGTTCGGCAAAAAATTGTTTGCTTGGATCTGCTTGGAACACGAAAATGTCAACAAAAAAATATATATTTCTCCACGTGGGAAATTCACAGGTCACAATATGTTTACAGGAAAGATTTGGAGTTGTATTTGGAGTGTATTTGGTGCTTGTTGGGAACTAGACAACACTGGCACACCTATTTCCAGTGAATGCTAGGCTAACGGTGCGGCTGTTCCCTAAGCCTAATGCATGCACAGAGAAGAAAAGGGTATGTATCTGCTTGTCTAACTCCAGGGTAGATGGCAAATAAGCAAATTTCCAAAAAAGTTGGTGTGTTCCTTTAAGGGCATTTTTTTCTTTTTGACTTATACTTTTTTGTTTTTTTGTATCCACTTTTTCTCCTATTTTTTTAATGTTTTCTCCCATCCCTGTTTCGTTGTGCCAATTCTCCCCTCCCCTGTCTTGAACGTTGCTTGCATATGCCCCCCACTGACCGGTTGTAGGGAGGATAGAAGCCTTGCATCACGTGTGTCCCCTCCAATACACGAGGAGGCAGCCTGTCACATCTTTTCACCTGCCAGCGCGGACTCTCATTGGCGAGGTGTAATGTGTGGGAGGCTCACACTACCCCCGCCAATTCCTGTCTCTACTGTGCAGGCGTCCCCAACCGACCTGTAGGAGTCGCTGTCCACAACGTCCAGATTACCACCCATCGACTTCCACCCGCTACCTCTGCCAATTGAGTTAGTATGACGGCCGGCCCAAGCCGGAGGCAACGCCGACAGCCGGATTCGAACCCGGTGTCTCTTGCGTTGGTGACGAGCGCAATGTCCGCTGCGCCACCCAGCCGCCCTTGACTTATACTTTATTGACGTTTTTTCTTTTTGCACACACAGGACATCAGAACAACACAAAATAATGACATAACATGTGAATCAACATGGGTCGGTCCTGAAAGACAACACACACACCTAGACCACTAACATCAAGACTACAATGACACTAGGGGTGGGAATCACCAGTTTCATCATGATACGATACGATATCGATTCTTTGGACAACGATACGATATTTGCCGATATCACAAAGTCTCTCACGATACAATACGATACGATTAGATTCAGGTGCCTGCGATCGATATGAGATGATATCATATGCCCATTTAACACAATCAGTAACATTTAGATCAACAAAAAAAAGGTAATGAAAATATCATTTGACATTTGTATTTTTGAGCTCTTCCAGACATTTAAAGGAAAATCAATCTATTGTTTTTAATACAAATAGACCTCCTGTTCACTGTAAAGTGCCACGTTTTTATATATTGAGCTTTAAACTTTAAGCTACATTTTTTGGAACTCAAAACCTCCCTCTCTCAAACCGTTCCTACAACAATTTGTTGATGTTGCATGATCATGTATAGGCCTACATTTATTATGTATTATATTGTTTATGTTTAAATAACATTTAAACATCAAACTCCTCTGACCTCATCTGGTCTTTCCAAAGACGCGCGCACACACACACACACAGAAAGGGAGAATGCTATGCTGTAACATCTACACACACGGAGCTACTGCTGTTGTTCTTGGGCGGATATGAGACTTGCCACAGGATTTTCAAAATAAGAGTATCGATATGAATCGATCTTATTACATCGCATCGATCCGATTCGATTGTTGATAATTACATCGATGTATCGATCTGGATCGATGTATCGTCCCACCCCTAAATGACACCACCCCGCATTGGAGAAAAAAATATAAAAAACACCAACACAAAACTAAGAAAAATCTACTACATTAAACAGAAATTAAAACTACATTAATACAAAGAACCCATCATGTCGACATATACATATATATTTGTCAGGTATTCATTCACCTAAGTTTCCTTATTCCTGAACCTGAACGTACCCTCCACTCTCACAGGTCCAGTGTGATCCAAAGTCACTGTACCTTCGCCACCTTTACAACTACAAAGCCTATATGCAAACAGTTGTAACTGAGATAATCATATGCACCGCCGCTGTCTTAGGCAACTAGGTCCACCAACCCAGTTATAATGAGTGAAATTCCAGATATTTCCCCCATTTGCTAATGTATTTTTCTCCTTTCTCTCCTAAACTAAAGGATATCTTCTCATAGGCAGCTACCCTACCCAGTTCGCCACTCCACTCTCGAAATGATGGACCTTCTGGTGCCCTCCAGCCTCTCATTATTATCTGTCTGCCTATCATAATGGTATATGTATCCAATCAGCTATGGGCTTTGCGATATGGCTAAGACTGCAGGGATCCCCCAGGATATATAAACCAGAGCAGAACTCATACTCATTCCCTGTGACCTCTGTGATGTAGTCGTGGATGTTACTCCAGAAATCTCTGATTTTCGGACATGACCAAAGTGCATGGACTAGGTCCCCCGATCCCCTGCCTGGCATTTCCAGCAGTCTGGATTCTTTTTCAGGCCCAGTCTATACATTTAAAGGAAAACTCCAACATTTTGGGAAATTAGCGTATTTGCCATCTACCCTGGAGTTAGACAAGAAGATACATAGCTTTTTCTTCTCTGTGCATGCAGTAGGAGTAGGAAGACATTGGGAACTAGGCTAATGGAGGAACCTACTTCCAGTGACTGACGCTAAGCTAGGCTAACGGTGCGCGTCTTCCTACTCCTACTGCATGCACAGAGAAGAAAAAGGCATGTATCTTCTTGTCTAACTCCAGGGTAGATGCCAAATAAGCTAATTTCCCAAAATGTTGGAGTTTTCCTTTAAGGACCTTTAAGGACATCTAATGCCACCACTGCCAAGCGCCCTGCTGAAGAAACCATCTCTATTCGTGTGAAGTGAGCAGATAAATAAAGTGACTAAAATCTGGAAAAACTCACACTCCCTGCCACTCCCCTCAACCCCCCCCCCCCCCCCCCCCCCCAGTTCTTAGAAGATAGGTAAATGTATTAAACAACGCAGATGTACATAGATAGGTCGACTCATTACGGTGGGAGAAACAGAATCTCTTCTTCGGTTTAACCCTTTCACTACCACATGACAAAGGGGTTAACCTTTTCACTACCACACTACAGAAGGTTAACTCTTTCACTACCACATGACACAGGGGTTAACCCTTTCACTACCACACTACAGAAGGTTAACCCGTTCACTACCACACTACAGACGGTTAACTGTCTGTAGTGTGTGGTAGTGAAAGAGTTAAATGGCAAGGATGTTAGCTCCTCAAACCCGGGGCGGGGAGGGTTAATCTCCGACAGGGCCGAGGGAGAGCGGCTAGCCTCGACTTTCATCAATATTCACATCATGGTGTTTTCCCGTTGCATGAAAGTAATGATGTTGACTTTTTTTCAGGAGGATTAAGCTAATTCAAATAAAGCAACTTTATCTCACTACTACCTCTTGTGCACTGTGCCGCCTAGACCCATGTTATCAACACTGTGATTATTGTATTGTAAATGAGGGCAATCACATTTTATTGATTTGTTGTACTGTAGATAAGAACTATTTTATTGCACTGCACTATTGCACTATTTTACTCTGTCTATTCTATGGTACTAACCATTTGCATTGCACTGCACTATTGCACTATTTTAGTCTATTCTATTTTACTCTTTTATTACTATCTAATACAACTGACTGTCTATTTTTAAATTGCCATAGAATCAAACCATAAACAAAGAGGCCAATATGAAAAAGTATGTGATTTAATGCTCTATTTTATGCTTGTTTTATACTTATTTGATGTCTGCACTTTATGCATTGCTCTCAATCTGCTGGTTTTTGTAATGTTTTTACTGCTGTGTAGCACTTTGAGCTGCAATTCTTGTATGACAGGTGCTACACAAATAAAGTTATTATTATTATATTATTATAACAATGTGTCGGAATGCTCGCTGGGATAAGTGTGTCTATTTTTAAGTCAGGATGGTGTAAAGAACAGGCGAGCCAAAGTGAGTCACCTTAGTTGAAAAGTTGCTTTTGTGGCTCTTGAAACAGAGTCGCAGAGTCGCGTGGACGTTGAGTGGTTGTAATAATTTAACAACTTTTAAATAATTCAAGAGGTTTAGCTATAATTGAACAGTCTGCATAAAAGCACTGGCGCTTCTCATCTCGGCATTATGCTCGTTTAGTTTTCTCTACACACCGTATTTCTCCATTTCCTTGAAGATAAAAGCCTATATATTCAAGTTGGACTAATTCATACATTGCACTAAAATATTTGACTGGAACATCAACACACAACACATCGTCTACACACTTCAGCAATATATATATATATATTAATAAATCCACGTATAAGCGCCGGGCGGCTGGGCTGAGATGCTTTCGCAGTCATACTACATACTACTTCGTGCTGGAAAGCCTAATTAATAATTCAAAGTAAGGGCAAAGTAAGTTTAACAGACACGGACAGACTGATGAGGCAGCTGAGAGGGCTGGACAGACATGCCATCATTACGACGCCTCTAATTAAGCCCGGAGGCAGCAATAGCATTGGGTCCACTTGACACGGGTCGCCCTTGGGGGGGGGGGGGGGGGCACTCGTTCATCCACGGCATCCGCCTGCCGTCCTTCTGGTATTCTGGTTCTCTCGCACGTGATGCCTATCTCGCCACATAGGACCTAACGTGACTACATAGTTAATGGTGGTTTAGTTCTGGAACTAAACCACTAATAACCAGGTCCTGATTACACTCGCCCCTCTATTGATGTCAGTTGCATCAGCCCATGGACTGTATTACACATCAAAGAGCAGCAGCGGGCAACTTGTTTTCAGCACCATGGACAGTACTACTCATCAAACAAGCAAATGACGGTCAGCACCATGGACAGTACTACTCCTCAAACAAGCAAAGACGGTTTGCAGCACCATGGACAGTACTACTCATCGAACAAGCAAAGATGGTTTGCAGGAAAGGGAACATCTTATTCAGCTCTCTCGGGAACAACTCACTTTTGCATTAACACTTTCTCCGCCGGAAACGGCTTACGACGTGTTTCAAGTTCATGCGAATTCTGCCAGATCACGGCGTACGACGTTATTCTGATCATATTTCATATTTTCGCCATGGTATTCATATTTCACTCACGGAGGCTTGTCTGATGCTGTGTGAGCCGGCACAACTCTGCAACGCTTCAATACTGCCACCTGGTGGCTGATAGGCGAGTTGCCAAACCAGATATGCCCGTTGGAGCTCGGTCCGTCCCCTAAATCCGTCCGGCCACTCGTTTATCGTCGCGGGACTCAAGACACACACCGTGGATATGGATCGTTGCCATAACTCAATAATCCACATGATTTGGGCATGTATTAGTATTATACAAACCAGAACTGGATCGCCTCGATCCCCATCACATAACTGGGATCTGTTTGCTCTACTCTCATCGCCCAACGGTAAGAGGAGACTGACGTGAGTTTCAGCCTGTTTGTTTATTATTATCCATACAAACTGCTCTGATCTATATATCACCCATACTACATAAATCATTTAACGACGATCACGGAATTATAAACGACCCCCCCCCCCCCCCCCTCCATTCACCCGTGCATGATCAGTCATAACGTTTAGGACCATGTACAGTTGAACATTTTAATATAGCGTGGATCGGTATCAAACGGCATTTGATGATCTAATATATGCATTTATGCCTATATCTCACGTTCTGGGAAATACTCATTTATCCAACCTCATATAACCCCCTTTTGCAAAGTCCACTGTCGACGTTTTCTTTGCTCTTGCAATGTTTACGTCATATGTTGTTTATATTCACGGCTTCTATAAAAACAAGATAAAAAATAAATGTCCAGCCTCAAGGGCCTAACTGGAAAGCTATCCAGGAGTACCTGTTTTGGTTTATCCACCCCCAAGGTCGCCTGGAATTACATTGTACTGTGTGCAGGGTGTTCTACCCCGTGGGTACGTTTTATAATCTGATTACCACATGACCTCCTCACAACAGAAAGACCGGATTAAGGTTGAAAATCTACAAATTGGCCTTTTTTTATTGATTTACTTGAGATAATACAGCCTTAATCAGACCTTATTCTCTTAACCCTTTCACTACCACACTACAGAAGGTTAACCATTTCACTGCCACATGACAAAGGGTTAACCCTTTCGCAACCACACTACAGAAGGTTAACCGTTTCACTGCCACACAACAAAGGGTTAACCCTTCCACAGCCACACTACAGAAGGTTAACCCTTTCACTGCCACACGGCAAAGGGATAACCCTTTCACAACCACACTACAGAAGGTTAACCCTTTCACTACCACACTACAGACGGTTGGGTTAACGCCTCCTTGTTTTGTTTCTATGCCGGGGCGGTTCTGAAAACACCTCACAGTAACACACAGACACACACACACACACACACACAGGCACACACACAGGCACACACACAGGCACACACACACACACACACACACACACACACACACACACACACACACACACACACACACACACACACACACACACACACACACACACACACACATACACACACACACCTCACAGTAACACACAGGCCTCTGAGAAACAACTGGTGCACGGTGACCTGGGAGACCATGTTTATGACCCTCCTATGACAGACCGGAGGGCGGCGGTGGTTCTGGACGATGAAGGAAGCGAGAAAGGAGCCGGGAGGGCAGCTGATTGGCGCAGTGGGCAAGGCGCTCGCCTCTAACGCAGGAGACGCTGGGTTCGAGCCCAGCTCTCGGCGTTGCTACCGGCTGGCCGGTCGTTCATACTAACACAATTGGCAAGTGTTAGAGGGTGGGAAAAGCCGGTGGTGGGGATTTAACGTTGTGGACAGCGACTCCTACAGGTCGGTTTGGTGACACCGGTGCGGCGGAAACAGGAAGTGACGGGGGAAGTGTGAGCCTCCCACGCGTTACTCCTCGCAACTGAGAGTTCAAGCTGCTGCAGTGAAAAGAGGCAACAGGCTGCCTCCTTGTGTACCGGAGGGGACACTTCTGTCCTCACTGCAGCCGACCAGTGGGAGGCATAGTCTAGCAACGTCAAGACAGGGGAGGGAAGAATTGGATAATACAAAATTGGGATGGGAGAAAAATAGAAAAATGGGGAGAAAAAGTGGATAAAAAAAAGAGAAAGGAGCCGGGGGGGGGGGGGGGGGGGATGAACAGACCGGCCTGCGCTCAGAGTCGCCGCTCTCCTCTGATCAGCATCAAAGGACGCTCAGATTCCTGCACCCTTCTTCCAGGACATTTCCAGTCGTTTCTCTCGACGATCCAGGACAGCACTTGCTCACAAATATGGTCATTAATAATCTAGGGCTGTACCGAATGAAAAGAATTTAAGTATTCGAACGAAGCTTCGAATGTCTGTCGTCATATTTTATGACGTAATCCAAAAAATATATATATATTGGATTAAAATAAATAATCCAATAAGGGCACGGTTGGTACGAAAGTGATGGTGACGTCTTGATGGAGCCGGATGCAGACAGGCTACATCATTTTTTTTTTTTATCCACTTTTTCTCCCATTTTTCTATATTTTCTCCCATCCCAATTTCGTATCATCCAATTCAACCCTCCCCTGTCACGGACGCTGTTTCTTGCCTCCCACAAGCCGGCTGCAATGTGGACTAAGTCATACATAGCACAAGTCCCCTCCGGTACTTGAGGTAACAGCAGTCGCATCTTTTCACCTGCGCAGCTCGATCTCTCAGTGGCGAGGAGTAACGCGTGGGAGGCTCACGCTGCCCCCGACATTTCCTGATTCTACTGCGCAGGCGCACCAACCGACCTGTAGGAGTCGCTGTCCACAACGCCCGATCCCCACCCTTCAGTTTCCCTCCCCGTAATACGGCCAATGTGTATTACTGCGGACGACCAGCTAAACTGAAAGCAAATGTGGAGCGCTGGGCTCGAACTGACGAGCCCAGCGTCTCCAGCATTTCGTGGCGAGTGCCTTGCCCACTACGCCACGTAGCCGCCCGACAGGCTACATCATTTATGATAAATGTTTTATTTAAATTTGTATGACTAGTCATATACTATAATAGTATAATACTATAATATTAGTGTAGCCAAATCTTTATCTGCAACTGTGAAGAAAAAAACCCATTGGTTTAAACAGGATGAATAGACAAAAGAAAAAGATAAATAAAAATAAATAATAATAAAAAAATAAAGCGAATGTCGATTTAGAATTCGAACGTAAACATTATGATCGAAGCTTCGAAGCATTCGGTACAGCCCTATTATAATCTACCGGTAGGCCTAGTATCGACACATTTTCCCAGTTTTATTCCTCCTAACGCAGGGTTAACGATGAAGTGTCTCGCGTTCATTATGGTCTAATCATTACGGTTAGGATTTCTCAGCACTTTAAAAAAAATAAAGAGGAGAATAAGCGTGAGCTTGTCAAAGGCTACGGCGGCCAAAACAAAGGGAACGTGGGCCAATAGATGATTCTTTCCAGGATATTTGAGCAATTTTCCAGGTTTTCCATGAAATCTACTCTCTGAATTTCCAGGTTTTCCTCTCTAGAGCAAGGGCACGTTTACCGTCCTTACTTAACTGCCACGCAGGAGAAAAATAATGGGTTTTAAACTGACGATCGACCGACACGTCGTCGCCACAGTAAGTATGATCCCACCCTCATTATTTCAATATCTCGCAGTTGTTACGATTTAATGCGGCATGTCTGCTTGGAGACACAGGGCTTGGACCCTAATTGTACGAGGATAGCATCACCGGTACCTGTGGGATATCCAGTTATCTGCAAGTTACTGAGGTCATCAGCGATTCTAATACTGTGCAGATCTGTGAGGAACTGCGCCTCAAATTACCAAGTGTTTTCACGGGGGAAGACAAAGGCAAATCCACCCTCCACTCGTTTATTATTCTGTAGGCACGGTAGATGCATTACTGGCTTAGCGGTACCTTTCTCAAACCGCTACTTTTGACCATTGCAGTTGTTGCAAAATAGATCAAAATAGCCTTCAGTTCATAAGTAGCGGTGTAACTGAGGGGTACAATTCCCTGACTGTATTGATAAGTATGGTATCATTAAACCACTACCGCTTGATGTACTTTAACTTCTGGCCATCCAGTACACGATATCTAAGTATGATGAACACTTTCCCACATATGAAATCAGGTCCACACAAATATAACAGTCGAAGGTTTAATATAGCAAAAGGTATATACAACATTCACTTAATTACATTTATGATTTGAATGCACTTGTAAGGCAAATGAGTATTCGTAGGCAAATCAACACTGAATGTCCAATCTCTGGTTACGCAGGAAGCAAGTATACAACCTGGTTCTTTAGGGAAACTATAGCGATGGTACTTAAGGATTATAGCGGGATACTAAAGGGGTCCTGCTGGTTGTAAGTCAGTAAGGGGGGGGGGGGTTTGGAGAGCCGTCAGCTGCATCCCATCTGGCCAACGATTCCTGGGGAGAATTCAGGTACAGAAAACAGTGCCCGCAGGATCTTGATCCACAGATGAATACACTTGGGCCCTCTTGTAGACGGTAGCTGTAGGTCCACAACGAAGGAGAAGCGAGGCGGCCTCGGTCTGGGTTGAGCGCCGTCTCACCTGGGCTCCTCTCGGGGGTAATTCCAACACTCACTGGCGTTGGCTGTTATCCGCTCCACAAATCAAAGCACCCAAAGCAAATAGATATTCCATGCCGTATAGGCTCAGCAGTCGTCCGGGTAGGTAATCCAATGTGCAGGTCCACTCGTCCTCGCCCAGAACTCCTCGGATGAAAGCACCACGCGTGGTCTGCCCAGCCTGGTTAAGACTCTAGATAACGCGAGGAAACGATGGGGGTGCTGCTCACTTTAGAACTCTAACCGAACGATGCACCATACATAATAGACTATTATTAACTTAATAGAAATACGTCCCACTCGACGGTACAGTGCCAAACTATGACAATTCAGCTATGAATTTACACGAGGTCTCAATGCCTATTCTGGGGCCAAAAATAGGCCATACTGCACCACACGTGGGTCGTGGGTGAGGCTTCACGTCTGTTACTAGGTTGGAGGGTAAAGGACTAATGGACTAAAATAAAGTTCTACTTTACTTGCGCCATATTTATATGCACGGTGAACAAATAGTACCATTCGTATTTCGGTAGCCGTATTCCTACGCGGAACCGGGGCTAGTTGGGACATGTTCGTCGGCACTATTGAACTTGACTCAAGGGGCCTGTCTGCTGGCACCAGGTTCTTGTCCAATGAGAGAATTAACTATTATGGGCTGTAGTAGACTAAAGGGATATTCAGTGTATATGTACAAAGAATATACAAGGGATATCAAACGATATACAAATACTATTAAATATATATCCATAAATAAATATATATATTCGGTTTAATCTGATCCTTCACAACAGCCGCCCCCTAATTAGTCCCACCTAATTAGCTAAGCAGAGACAGATTAACCGCACTGTCTACCACTCAAGGTCCGCTGTAAGGGTCAGTCAACTCACAAAGTCATGGGGTCATGGTCGTCATCGATAGTGTCTGGGAGTCTTGGCAGTTCTATTAGCCTCGCCACGGGTCGTGTGTAAGTTCGCCCTTGGATGAGCACTTCAGCTGCTCGGACCTTGCCATCGGCACCGGTGATCACTTTGCTTACGCGGCCAGCCGGCCACATAGCTCTGGGTAGTGACTGGTCGATAATCATGACGACTGTTCCTTCTGTCAAATTGTCTCTCTCTTTTACCCACTTCTGGCGGGTCTGTAGAGACGGTAGATAGTGGAGTAGGAAGCTATTCCAAAACTTGTCAGCCAGTACTTGACTGTACCTCCACATTCTTCGGCCGTTCGCTTCTTCAGGCCTGTACATTGTCTGGGGTAGCGCGGGGTCCAGCTGCCCCATCAAGAGTGTGTTGGGGGTGACTGGGTCGACATCTGCTACATCACTTGAGACGTAACCGAGGGGCTTGGAGTTCAATACTCCCTCGATCTCCGTGAGGACTGTCATTAGGACTTCTTCCGCCACAGTCTGGGCCCCAAGCACGGCGTACAGGGCTGTCTTTATAGAACGTACTTCTCGTTCCCAGGTTCCACCGAAGTGGGGTGCGTTCGGGGGATTAAACTGGAAGTCAATCTGGGATGGAGCGAGGTGGGTCTTAAGTTCTGGGCCCATAGCTTGGAAGCTCTCTCTCAGCTCTCTTTCTCCGCCTTTGAAGTTTGTCCCGTGATCAGACAACAATGTAGACGGTTTTCCTTTCCGCAATGTGAATCTTCGGAAGGCCATAAGGAATGAGTCTGTGCTCATGGTTGGAAGGAGTTCGATATGTATCGCTCTGGTGGTCATGCATTTGAATACAATACCCCACCGCTTCTCGGTTCCTCTTCCTTTCTTTATATACAACGGGCCAAAACAGTCCATGCCTGTGGAGTGAAAGGGCTTGTCGCCGAGTCGGAGGCGACAGGGAGGTAGGTCAGCCATCCGGGGTATGCTGGGCTGCGCGCGCCACTTTCGGCAGTCTAGACAGGTTCGCTGGAAGCGTCGCACTGCTTCTCTCCCTTGAAGTATCCAATAGCGACGTCTGATCTCCGCGAAGACTCTCTCTGCTCCTGCGTGGTGCACATCCTCGTCGTATTTCTTTATGATCAGCTCTGTGACCTTGTGTCGGCTGTTCAAGACCATCGGGTACTCAACGTCATCCGGTAGGTCGGGGGCTCTCCGCAGACGACCACCCACTCCGATGAGACCATGGGCGTCGCTCTCGGGTGCCAGGTGGAGCAGTCTGCTGTCTGATGGGACGGGCTTTCCTCCCTGTAGACAGTCTAGCTCATCGGGGAACGAGTCTCTCTGGGCTCGTTGTAGTAGAAGAAGTTCTGCTTCTTCGTAGTCAGCTGCTGAAATGTCAGTGGTGGGCTGAATCTCTGGGTGGTGCCACAGGAATGTCTTTAGCTGCGCACTCTGTAGGGTGAGGCAATCACCTATGTTGGGGTCTGTGGAGGCGACTGTGCTCAATCCACAGAACATAGGTTTCTTGTTTTCAGCCTCCTCTTTACTCGCTTCCCGTGGGGTGGGCGTAGGCCACTCTTCTTCCGGGAGCTTGAGGAACTCTGGTCCGTCACTGTAGATGTTGTGACGGGTGAGGTCATCTAGGGACATTCCCCGGGTGATGACGTCAGCTGGGTTGTGTTTGGTGTCCACATACCGCCAGCTTGCTGCTTCTGTTAACTCTTGAATCTCTGTGACTCTGACTCCCACGAAGACCTTGTATCTGCATGAATCAGACTTGATCCATGTGAGTACTGTCGTAGAGTCTGACCACAAGATTGTTCTTTGCACCGGGATGGTGAGTTCACGTTGGATTAACGTGGCTAGATGCGCTCCTGCTAGGGCTGCGCAGAGCTCTAGACGTGGGATAGATTGTTGCTTACGTGGGGCTATTCTTGAGCGGGCCAGGATGAAAGCGGTGTGTATCTCTCCTCCCTTCTCTTGGGCACGCAAGTAGGCCACAGATCCATAGGCTACTTCGGAGGCGTCGCTGAAGACGTGTAGATCCATCTTGCATGTCTCTGGCCTCACTGTGGGTGGGAAGTAGCTGCGGCGTATGTTGACGCCTGGGAGTGAGCGGAGTTCCGTCTCCCACTCTCTCCATGTGGAGGCAAGGTGTGCGGGTATTGGGTCGTCCCAGCCCTGGTCCTTGTCCCATAGTGCTCGTACAATCATCTTTGCCCTGGTGGTGTAAGGTAGAATACATCCCAACGGGTCATATTGTCTGGCGAGTGTTCTGTACACACTCCGTCTGGTGGTCGGTATCGCCGTCGACCTTCCCTGCTCCGTGGTCAGGGGTTTGTGTCTATAGTGGAGCGAGTCTGTTTTGAAGCGCCAGACTAGTCCTAGTGTCATTTCTTGGGCTTCTCCTGGGATGGTCGCCATCCAGGTCTCACTACTGGCTGCCTTGTCCGCGGGGGAGAGGCTGCGCAATACTTGCGGGTCGCTGCTGGCCCACTGCCTGAGATCAAAGCCGCCTTTGATCAGGGAGGCGCGTAGCTTGAGTAGGAGAGCCTCGGCTTCTTCTTGGGTCGAAACGCTTTGTAAACAGTTGTCCACGTAGAAACTGTTCTTCACACTGTGTCGGACCTCTTCATCTGCTGCTGGGTCCTCTGCGACGTGTTTCTGCAGTGCAAATGTAGCACAGCACGGGCTGCATGTGGTTCCGAAGGGGAGGACTTCCCATTGGTAGATGGCTGGGTGCTCATCTCCGATCCTCTCTCTCCATGGTAACCGCAGCAAGGGCTTCTCCTCTGGGGAGAGGCTGCGTAATACTGGGGGGTCGCTGCTGGCCTGCTGCCGGAGATCAAAGCCGTCTTTGATCAGAGAGGCGCGGAGCAGCGCACGGCGTCGCCAGTCAATCTTCTTTACGTGTCCCGCTGTGATTAGCTTCTCAATCTCAGCGCGGTACACACTCTCTTGAGCGGGGTCTTTGGCTAGGCGCCGCTCTGTGTTCAATAGATACCGCTCCGTAGCTTCTTTCGTGGCGTGAAAGGTGGGCATTCCCTCTCGCCTCAGGAGTGGAGTTGCGTATCTCATCACTCCGCCGACTGTGACTCTCTTTGTCCCTTGCTCGAGGAGGTTTATGGCGTAAATGTCTTCTTTAGAACGAATGTCTTTCTTTTCATTCTTAAAGGGCATTGTCTCTAGTGTCCATAGCCTCTCGACATGCTGCAGGAGAGTGGTGTCTTCTTCTGTCACTCTGGAGTGGAGGCAGCTAGTGGCTGCTGTTCGGTTGAGAGATTTAGCGAGGGGGCCTTGTAATGTCCATCCTAGGCGGGTCTCGACTGCTGCAGGACAGCCTCTGGGTCCTGTATGGACCCGGTCTATCGGGACTATGAGGTCTGCATGGTCGGAGCCTATCAGCAGGGTCGGGGTGGCGCCGTCTATGAGCGGGATAGGTAGTTGACGCAGGTGCACATATTTATCCATCAGTTTGGCGATGGGGTAGGTGTACTGTGATAGTCCTATTTCTTGGCTGGTGAAAGCATTTGTAATCCTATACCGTCTCTCTGGCTGCCCGCTTGCTGCGATAGTGAAGGAGACATTCTCGCCTTTTATCGTCTTTAAATCTCTTCTTATTGTCCAAATCGTCATCTGGTTCTCGCTCCCCCGCAGTCCCAGCTGGGCCGCAGCGGATGCGAGGAGAAGGGTCTTCTCTGACCCGTCATCAAGGACGGCGTAAGTGTCCATGACTTTATCTTGGTGGCTCAATGTTACCCGGACTACCTTTAAGAGCACCTGGGCGCCGCTGCTGCTGGCGGGGTCAATGTACATGACACTTGCCTTTGTGCTGCTCGATGGTACAGGTGCAGGCTTTCTTCTGTTACTGTCGTGTAGGACATCTAGGTGGGCTCCGTCACACCGACTGCACCTCTTCTTTAGGCGGCACTCGGCTGCCATGTGACTGCGCGCACATCGGTAACAGCGCCTGTTGGACTTTATCCATTGACTCACTTCTTCTGCATTCATCTTCTTGAACAGGTCACATTGTGACAGCCAGTGTTCCTTCTCGCAGTACGGGCACACCATCTTCCACTTCTCTTTTCTTGAGGGGGTACTGTGGTTCTTACTGCTCGGTACTGATTCTGATTGGTGCATGACAGTCACTGATCTTCTTCCATCGTTTACTCTCCTAGGTCCCTCTCTGGAGCTTGGTGTGCTCCGCACGAATGTATCCAAGCGTAGGCTGCTGACTTCTCTCGTCAGGAAGTCGGCTAAATCGAGGAGGGATGGTTCGAGACCGTTAGGATCACGTTGGTCTCTTTTCCGCCTAAAGCGCTCTTGTCTGGCGGGCGGCAGCTTCTCTAAAATCCTCTCGACGTTAGAGTTGGCGTATAGCTCGTGCATACCCTTTTCTCGTTGCGCTCCCAGCATCCCTACCAGGGACTGCACTTTTATAGACAGGTCGTCTAGTGAGCGATTGTCTGTTGCTGGGGGTAGGCGGTCAATATGCCTTATCTCTTGGATTACGTAATCCCATATACGTCCATATCTCTGGTCCAGCGCTGCTAGAGCCGCGGTGTATGGGGTCGTAGAGGTGGCATAGGCTAGCGCTATATTGTACGCTCGGGGTACTTTCAGGTGCTTCAGTAATATTGCATACTTGTGGCGTTCGTCAACGACATCCACCATCATTGTCTCTAAGCACATCCGGAGCTCCGTGTACTGTGCTCGATTCTCATGGGTGAAGTCTGGAAACGTCGGTGTGCCAATGTATGACGCCGTGGATGGCTGGCACATCGGTGAGCATTGGAGGCCTCTCTCCTCTTGCGCCTCTCTGTGGGCTGGTACCGGCAGGGTACCATGGCCCGCTGGTCCAGGTGCTGTTCCTCGGGGCTGGTCGTGCGTCCTGCTCACCCGTGAATAGAGTCGGGGGTCTGTAGCGCAGCGCCGCGGGGGTATAGCCTGGGCTGTACTGGACCTCCTGGTCCGGTGGAGTACTGTGCTGTCGTCGGGCTTGGTTCTCCTCCTCTCCCTCTTCTTCTTCTGTCAGGTCCTCTAGATCCTGTAGTCGTTTATTTAGCCTCTCCGCAGTGTATGCTGCTCCTTCCTTGTAGCTGGGTCTTGCTTGGACCGGTCGGGGAAGGGGGTCTGCGGGGGGTATAGGCTCTCTCTGGTGGTCAAGTTCAGGGTCGCTTGGTCGGTTAGGGGATGCTGCCCTTGACTGTTGTCTCGACGAGGCCCTTGAACCCCTGGCGGAGGGAGAGGGTGTTGCCCTGGTGATCAGCTGCTCCATAAGCTGCGCTTGTAGTCTGTCGCGCTCGGCTTGTAGTCTGTCGCGCTCGGCTTCGCGCTGGATGAGAGCGATGTCGCGCTCTGCTTCTCTTTGGGCACCGTCAGCGGCGCGCTGGGTGTCGGACCGGTCTCTTGCCATATTCTCTTCCGTCTGAAGGCGTCTCATCTCCAGGCGTATGTGCTCTTCTTCGCTCCGTTGCTGTGTTTGGAGTCGATCGCGTTCACCCTGAAGTTGATCGCGTTCACCCTGGAGTCGATCGCGTTCGGTAGAGGCTGTCAGGCTGACGAGGAACGCCTGTGACAGCATCCTCTCCGCCTCGCTGGGGGAAGACGCTTGTAGAGGTGAGCCGCTCCTGGCTGTACTCGTTGGGGAGTCCTGGAGCTCTATCTCCTCGGCGCTCTCCTCATCTTGTTCCGTGCAGGGTTCCACCTCTGGAGGGTTGTCTTCCTCAAGGAGCTGGTCGGGGACTACTTCTTCGGTATTGGCGGGGGGTAAAGGCATGTCTGTTCCCTCCTGGTCCCCACCGTGAGCTTGGTCAGTTACATTAGAACCCACTAGGGCCTCTGTGGTCGGGGTAACCTGGTCGTTAAGGTCAGACATAATTTTACTTTCTACTTTTACCGCGTTTACCGTCTGTAGAAGGCTAGGTAGTTGACTGACAGCGTAATCCTCTAAGTACTGAGGTGTCTGTCGTCTGCGCCGCGGGCGTTCTACGTTAGGAGGACCGTTTCGTGGAGTGTTCATCATAGGCCATTTCAATATTAATAACACTATATTAATATTACACTAGTTACCCTCCGGCTCGAAGGACCAATTGTAACTGAGGGGTACAATTCCCTGACTGTATTGATAAGTATGGTATCATTAAACCACTACCGCTTGATGTACTTTAACTTCTGGCCATCCAGTACACGATATCTAAGTATGATGAACACTTTCCCACATATGAAATCAGGTCCACACAAATATAACAGTCGAAGGTTTAATATAGCAAAAGGTATATACAACATTCACTTAATTACATTTATGATTTGAATGCACTTGTAAGGCAAATGAGTATTCGTAGGCAAATCAACACTGAATGTCCAATCTCTGGTTACGCAGGAAGCAAGTATACAACCTGGTTCTTTAGGGAAACTATAGCGATGGTACTTAAGGATTATAGCGGGATACTAAAGGGGTCCTGCTGGTTGTAAGTCAGTAAGGGGGGGGGGGTTTGGAGAGCCGTCAGCTGCATCCCATCTGGCCAACGATTCCTGGGGAGAATTCAGGTACAGAAAACAGTGCCCGCAGGATCTTGATCCACAGATGAATACACTTGGGCCCTCTTGTAGACGGTAGCTGTAGGTCCACAACGAAGGAGAAGCGTGGCGGCCTCGGTCTGGGTTCAGCGCCGTCTCACCTGGGCTCCTCTCGGGGGTAATTCCAACACTCACTGGCGTTGGCTGTTATCCGCTCCACAAATCAAAGCACCCAAAGCAAATAGATATTCCATGCCGTATAGGCTCAGCAGTCGTCCGGGTAGGTAATCCAATGTGCAGGTCCACTCGTCCTCGCCCAGAACTCCTCGGATGAAAGCACCACGCGTGGTCTGCCCAGCCTGGTTAAGACTCTAGATAACGCGAGGAAACGATGGGGGTGCTGCTCACTTTAGAACTCTAACCGAACGATGCACCATACATAATAGACTATTATTAACTTAATAGCAATACGTCCCACTCGACGGTACAGTGCCAAACTATGACAATTCAGCTATGAATTTACACGAGGTAGGCCTGCCGCGATAAGCAATAAATCGATTAATTGCTGCGATAATTAAAATGAATGCAATGATTTTGACGGGCGCGATTAATTGCTATTTGCGCGTTTGTTTTAATGAGGCGGAACCAGTGCCGCTTGTCAGTCACTGTCCGTGTTGGGAGGCGGGCCGCTGACGTTACTAGAGTACAGCACGGGAGCTCCGTGGGGCAACGCCACAGCTTAACTACATTTCTCAATAGTGTTGCTCCTTTTAACCAAGTAGCATTATTTGTAGTGTAACGTTAGCTATTTTTAGACCCAAGTAGTTACTCGCTACTGCCCGGAGAAACTGGACTGCTAAATAAAGATGAAAGATAGAGCTTTGATTCTCTGATTTAACGTAGCTAACGTTAAAACTAACCTAAAGTTAGTTGTTCACCAACAATCTCAACATTTGTTATTAGCTCAAAAACAACCGGACGAGACAAGTTGTCGGCTCATATGTTCTGCTTAGGATAATCACAACAATACTTCCGGTCCGGTCGGTGGGCTTCAAAATAAAAGTCTAAAACCGGAAAAGACGGAGCGGTGGGCTTCAAAATAAAAGTTTTGGGAAATAAATTTCTCAAAAAAAAATCTCTAACCGGTCGCAATAATATCGCTTATCGCGATATTTTCGGGGGCAATTAATCGCCCAGCAAAATGTGTTATCGTGGCAGGCCTAACACGAGGTCTCAATGCCTATTCTGGGGCCAAAAATAGGCCATACTGCACCACACGTGGGTCGTGGGTGAGGCTTCACGTCTGTTACTAGGTTGGAGGGTAAAGGACTAATGGACTAAAAGAAAGTTCTACTTTACTTGCGCCATATTTATATGCACGGTGAACAAATAGTACCATTCGTATTTCGGTAGCCGTATTCCTACGCGGAACCGGGGCTAGTTGGGACATGTTCGTCGGCACTATTGAACTTGACTCAAGGGGCCTGTCTGCTGGCGCCAGGTTCTTGTCCAATGAGAGAATGAACTATTATGGGCTGTAGTAGACTAAAGGGATATTCAGTGTATATGTACAAAGAATATACAAGGGATATCAAATGATATACAAATACTATTAAATATATATCCATAAATAAATATATATATTCGGTTTAATCTGATCCTTCACAACAAGCGGCATCTCTATGACTGGCAATGTCACTAATTCATTCACCGCGGCAGGCGTGGCGTAGTGGTCAACACTGTCACCTCACAGCAAGAAGGCCCTGGGTTCGATTCCCGCTTGGGGACCGGGTTGCCGGGTTGCCAGTTACTCCGGGCCTTTCTGTGTGGAGTTTGCATGTTCTCCCCCCCGTGCTTGCAAGGGTTTCCCCCCCGATAAGAGATAGAGATAAACCCAATGGAAAAACATGCAGAACAGATCGTCCCTGACGAAGACGGACAGGAGCACTTGGATTGGTCCCCGGGCGCGGCCCCACGCCACAGCCCATGTCTGCTCCCAGCTGCCCTTGGGGGGAGAAGGACGACGGGATGGGTCAAGCGCAGAGACAAAATTTATTCACGACCCCAAAAAGTTTCTTATGTGTGTCGCCCATCGTATGTCTGTGTCGCTGCATGACTACCATGCTACGAATAAAGACTTCTTCAAGTGATTTCATCACCTCAAAAGCCCCATTTTTCAAAAAAAACTACAGGGCTTTTGAGGTGATGAAATCACTGCGCCCAGGCAGCAGTGGTTCGGCAAAAAGAATTTAGAGTATATATCTGCTTAGAAAATGAAAATGTCAATTTTTTTAATTTAAATTGTTTTCACATGGTAAATACACAGGTCATAACATGTTTACAGGAATGTTTTGAAGCTGTATTTGGAGTGTATTTTGTGACTGTTGGGAACTAGGCTACACTGGCACACCTACTTCCAGTGAATGACGCTAAGCTAGGCTAACGGTGCGGCTGTTCCCTAAACCCAATGCATGCACAGAGAAGAAAAGGGGATGTATCTGCTCGTCTACCTCTAGGGTAGATGGCAAATAAGCTAATTTCCCCAAAAAGTTGGCGTTCCTTTAAATTGAGTAATTCAGTTACTCACTCCCCGTTAGCCGCCCTGCCCCGCCCCCTAGTGGCTGCTCACTCGCTCTGCATCTATGAGCCTGCGCGTCCGTGTTTCCTTGCACTATTGTCGTGAAGATTTTAGTCGTGGTTAAGGAATCGGTTTGACCGTTTGACCATTTGAACATAAGCAATGTCCTACATCGATGACATGTCGTAATGTTTTAATATGGGGATGTGACTATTTCAAACCTTAGTAAAAACGCCTGTGGAGGCATCTTTCTTTGCACAACGAGGTCACTGTGTGATTCACAAAGTCCACAATGTCTCCACATAATTCCAGTCCTGTGTGAATAGGGCTTGAGTGCACTGTGTGGTCAAATGATGCTAATGCTATAACACTAGGGGTGGGAATCGCCAGAGATCTCGCGATACGATACTATCGCGGTACTTGAGCCGCGATACGATAGTATCGCGATACTCGATATATCGCGAATATAGCGATATATATTTTATTTTTTTCTAATTTTCTTCTTTTTTTTTTTACTGCAAAGTAAAACTGTCAACATGTTTTATCTAATAAAATAAAGTTCAGTCTGTTCATCTCACTTCAATCATTTTTATTGCAGAACATGGTATTTTCTCAAGCAGACAGATGTAAACATAAAAATCCAATCCATTATTATTATTATTATTATTATTGTGTTGCATGTACTTGACAAACTGAACTGTTTGTATTACAGTCATATTCCAACTTAACACTTTGATCGCCATGGTTCAAATTCATAATTTACCATCCCTAGCCAGCTCTATTTGTCTATGGAGAAGTTCCCCTTCTTTGCAGGGCTATAACTTTTTAAATTCTATTGCTAAATTGCCATTATTATGGCCCATTCAATGTCCTATATCCATTGTTCAGGGTGTAGCAACGATATACTTTTTCATTCACATATTCATACTAAAATATGGTCTAAAGTATAAGTATGTTTTTATCGTTTTCTGCAGCTTTCTTCAGAACGTGATTTATAGCCCCAAATGCATTATATGCATGATGAAATACAGTTTGATAGCGATCTGTGCCAGATAATAAATTTCAACTGGAGGTACTTCTAGAAGTTACTACGTATCATCTGATGATGACCGGATGGGCGGGGGGTCGTTTATAATTCCGTGGGCAGCGTTAGATGATTCATCCAGTGTGGGTCATATGATCATCATAGCAGTTTATATGGAACACGTTAGAATATAACGCTGCAACTCACCGTGGCTTCCTCGCGCCGCTGGCAGATGAGCGTGGAACAGAATTTTTTTTATTATGGGATGGAGAAATGCCCGATCCATTTCCAGGTTGTATAATAGTATATACGTCCAAATCATGTTGTTTTTTCGAGTTATTTGCACCGATCGATGTTCACTGTGTCAAGACGGAGTCTCTCTAACGATAGCGAGTGCCCGGACGACATATGGATGAGCACTTCCGGTTCGACGAGTCATTTCCTGTTGGCGATCTGCCGATCGGCCACCAGATGGCGCTCTTGAACCGCTAGAGAGTTGAGTGGAGCTTTGCAGTATATCTCAGGGCCCCGGAGGGGAAATATGATTTCGATCACAGATTTTTTAAATATTGATATCAAAGACGAGTTACGGCGTCTTCGGCAGAATGAGCATGGCTAGGAATGACGTCTAAACACGTCATCAGCGATTAAAGTTTTAACTGAATGCACATGTGTGTGTGTGGACTACTGTACTATTACAGGTATTGAAATGAACAATGCAACTTCATTATACAAAAAAAAAAAAAATATATATATATATATATATATATATATATATATATATATATATATTTTTTTTTTATGAATAATTTAATATCAATACTTGGCGTCTCTGTATCGATACAGTATTGCCACACAAAGTATCGCGATACTACTACGTATCGATTTCCCCCCCACCCCTATATAACACTGAGTCATGTTAGCTGTGTATGCTAGCTATCCTTTGTTGCCACGTGCACCAGAGTGGAGGCTTTACTTCCTATGGTGAATGTTAGCGTGAAAGCACCCGCTAGGGAATCAGGGGCTTCTGAATTGCACGTACCATCTGTGATGTGGCCGACTATGCTGGATATTTACCAGTAATGACCATTTAATTTCCCTTTGGTATAAAACACAGTTCTCCCCTGAATGTAGCTAATGTATTTTGCCTTACATGGCGGGTCATGAAACCCACACTTCCTGGAAAACCAGCAATCCGGCCCGGCTTCTACGAGCACAAACACACAGCAGCAGACAGCAATCACATTACCGGAGTATAACCTCCTGCTCAGTGCAACTTGAGACAGTATGGAGGCTCCATGTTCCCAATGAGATCTTCTGTTTAGTTTAGGTTAAAGTAGGGCTGACCTCGACTAGTCGAACAATAGTTGACTAATCGATCGAAAGGAGTCGTAGTCGACTGCCAACCTCTTAGTCGAATGCAAATAAATATATATATATATATATAATAATAATTAATAATATTATTATTTTTTTATTTTATTTGTATTTTTTGGGGGATCATTCTTTCCAAAAGCAAAGAGGCCTAGAAGCGTGGCTAACGCTAATGGCGCGCATACCAGCGATGCTAACGGGCACAGAGGCACTGAAAGAGGATTTCACCCGTCTAAAGAACACACTAGACTAGACAAAATATCAAGATGTATCCATCAGTGGACCAATTGCATGCTTTCGCAGAGGACAAGAAGCCTTCAGTCGACTGCTTCAGACATTAAGCACCCCCCCAGCCCAAATGGGATGAAAAAAAATATATATATAATTTCTTTTTTTCTTTTTTTTTTGCATTCAGTCGACTATACAAATCCTTAGTCGGGGACAGGCCTAGGTTAAAGGAATATCTTGCCGATTTGACATGATTGTACAAACTAGAAACGAGACAAATTAACCAGCCTATTTGACAGAATCCACCTAGTCTGCTTGATTAGTTACCGACGGGCAAAGAGTTAACGTTCCTTCCAGCAACCCCTTGCTAATATTACTCAACAGAAGTCCCCCTGGTCACACAGTCATGTATTCCTCATTTCGCTTTGGGGGGGAGGACGTCCCTGATACCCCATCAAGGGCCCCTGGCGTTTAACCCTTTCACTACAACACTACCAAAGGGTTAACCCTTTCACTGCGACAATACAGAAGGTTAACCCTTTCGCTGCAACACGACAAAGGGTTAACCCTTTGCACAACCACACTACAGAAGGTTAACCCGTTCACTACCACACTACAGAAGGTTAACCCGTTCGTTGCCACACCACAAATGGTTAACCCTTTCACTACCACACTACAGAAGTCTAACCCCTTCACTACCACACTACAGACTTAATAACCTTCTGTAGTGTGGTAGTGAAAGGGTTAAAAGACAGTAATACTGTATAATAGAACTCTTGGAGTGATATGAACTACAAAACACTGGAGACACTGGTATTCATACTGTAGGTTTCTGTGCGACTTGTGCAAACTAAATTACTGCCACACCAACGGCATGTGTAGCATGGAGGTGGACGTTAACCCTTTCACTGTGACGATATGGAAGGTTAACCCTTTCACTACCACTACTGTAGTGTGGTAGTGAAAGGGTTCACCTTCTGTAGTGTGGTAGTGAAAGGGTTAAGGGTGGGAAGCACCAGAGGCCCCATGATACCATATCATCACCATATTGTAATATCACCATATTGCGATATATCGATTTTTTTCAACTGTAAATTATGTCCCCAACTGAAAACATTTACTCTTAAACTATTACTCTGCAATACGAATATATATATATACAGCCTCAAGTCCTCCACTCTCATCCTGAACACTGGTGAACCGCAGGGCTGCGTGCTGAGCCCTCTTCTCTACTCCCTCTTCACCCACGACTGCAAACCGGCTCAAACACCATTGTCAAGTGTGCAGACGACACCACTGTGGTGGGACTAGTCAGCAACAGTGACGAGTCGGCGTACAGAGAGGAGGTCCTGTACCCAGCTCAGTGGTGTGCCAAACGCCACCTACCCCCTCCTGTGCTAGCGAACTTTTATCGCTGTACGATTGAGAGCATCCTCACCACCTGCATCTCAGTCTGATACGGCAACTGCACCGTTAAGGACCGGAAATCACTGCAGAGGGTAGTGAAAATAGCCCAAGGCATCACCAAGACCCCAATAAAAACAAAAACAAAGACCCCACACCCCCCCCCATCTCATCAATCTATGAGAAGCGGTGGTCACGGAGAGCACGGAACATCATCAGAGACGCTTCTCACCCCAACCATGGACTGTTCACCCGCCTGCGGGGTACTCGCTCTGGGGCACGCTACAGGCAGAACCTCCCAGGCAGAACCAACAGGACCACGAATAGTTCCTTCCCCTCAGCTGTCAGACTTCTGAATCAAAACTCTACTTCGCCCACTGCACCTCACTGTATACCTGTGTATATAGCCCATAGCTTATATAGACTTTCTTTTCATTTCTTTTTCTTTTTTTTTATCTCATATTGTGCTAACCATTGCACTTTACTGTACAGTCTTATTGCAACTGACTGTTGATGGTCACATCCTGGTTGGACGTACTGTACACAATCTCGTTGCACTGTCTTGTACTGTGTAATGACAATAAAGTGAATCTAATCGAATCTAATCTAATAAATACATCATCTGTTTTGTCTAATAAGATAATGTTTTCAGTCTACAAGATTATGAATCCATTTTTCCATCTCCTTCCAATAACTTGTGTTGCAGTAAAATGGGATTGTCAAGCAAAAAAAAAATATTGATACTTCTCTCTCTCTCTCCCTCTCTCTCTCTAACTCTGCAATCTGTGTGAGACGCTCCACTCTGTTGGATTCACTTAAGGAACAATACACACACACACACACACACACACACACACACACACACACACACACACACACACACACACACACACACACACACACACACACACACACACACACACACACACACACACACGGGGGAATCAATTAAACATGTACTGCTGGCAATTCTACCGCGGAATGGATTCCACAGCTTTGGAGTCGACTCACGATCACCCTGGCAGCTGGAGAGAGAGAGCGGGAGAATTGATTCCTCTCGATATCGACACCCGCGACCCTAACGCTTTCTGCACGTGACGCCAGGCTCGCTTCAGAAGCCATTACATGGCATTACGCTTCCAGCGACGAAGAGATAACATCGTTCCCTGAAAGTCCAGTTTGATCTTGATGAACTACATCAGTCCATTAACATGGTTTCACCTCATGTTTCATCAAAAGGAAGGGCTGGAGTCTCCATTAACATGGTTTCAGCTTGTGTTTCATCTCAAGAAAGGGCTGGAGTCTCCATTAACATGGTGTCACCTCGTGTTTCATCTAAAGGAAGGGCTGGAGTCTCCATTAACATGGTTTCACCTCATGTTTCATCTAAAGGAAGGGCTGGAGTCTCCATTAACATGGTTTCACCTCATGTTTCATCTAAAGGAAGGGCTGGAGTCTCCATTAACATGGTTTCACCTCATGTTTCATCTAAAGTAAGGGCTGGAGTCTCCATTAACATGGTTTCACCTCATGTTTCATCTAAAGGAAGGTCTGGAGTCTCCATTAACATGGTTTCACCTCGTGTTTCATCTAAAGGAAGGGCTGGAGTCTCCATTAACATGGTTTCACCTCATGTTTCATCTAAAGGAAGGGCTGGAGTCTCCATTAACATGGTTTCACCTCGTGTTTCATCTAAAGGAAGGGCTGGAGTCTCCATTAACATGGTGTCACCTCATGTTTCATCTAAAGGAAGGGCTGGAGTCTCCATTAACATGGTGTCACCTCATGTTTCATCTAAAGGAAGGGCTGGAGTCTCCATTAACATGGTTTCACCTCATGTTTCATCTAAAGGAAGGGCTGGAGTCTCCATTAACATGGTTTCACCTCGTGTTTCATCTAAAGGAAGGGCTGGAGTCTCCATTAACATGGTGTCACCTCATGTTTCATCTAAAGGAAGGGCTGGAGTCTCCATTAACATGGTTTCACCTCATGTTTCATCTAAAGGAAGGGCTGGAGTCTCCATTAACATGGTTTCACCTCATGTTTCATCTAAAGGAAGGGCTGGAGTCTCCATTAACATGGTTTCACCTCATGTTTCATCTAAAGGAAGGGCTGGAGTCTCCATTAACATGGTTTCACCTCGTGTTTCATCTAAAGGAAGGGCTGGAGTCTCCATTAACATGGTTTCACCTCGTGTTTCATCTAAAGGAAGGGCTGGAGTCTCCATTAACTCATTGACTGTCAAATTTGATGATTTACCAGAAGTGCTGAGTTCAACACAGTCTGATGGAAACGCACCTTATCATCCATAATCATCATCCGTTTTGTCTTCTTCTTCATAATATCCAATAGTTCGCTCTAGGCGATCGCCATTGTTGAACGTTAGATGGCTGTAGTTTGCTCACTGCTGCTCCACTCCCTAGTGCTTTGGTCGCTCTCACTGCGGCGTGGGGCGACCCCACACTAAACTGGCCCATGCAGTTCATGAGGTAGAAGTGCTGTCGGGATTCAATCATCATTGCAGGTCCCAGGCATACTCACAAAGGCCTGCGTGAGTGTTTAGAACAGGGGTAGGCAACCCTAGGCACACGTGCCTGCATAGGCACGCGGGGGCATTTTCATAGGCACAGGGGGCAGCATAAAAAAAATTAAAAATTTGCTTTGAAATATTATAGTGAAATATTTTGCACTGTTGTCGCATTTATCTTGTTGAAATCCTCCCACAGGTTCTTTTTACTACCACATATTTAATTGAGACCCTTTATTTGTTTATTATTTCAATTTAGCTGGAAATACATTGCTACATCATTCAGTAACATTTGCAGAGCCTTATAACAAAAACGTTATTACGGTCACCATTGTGACCAGTGGGATTAATCAACAAATTTTATTATTTATTTTTCTATTTCATTGAACATTGCACATGTTAAAAGCCATTTTTTTACTCAAAATGTGAGTATTACCAAGTCAACTTGTGTTCTTAAAACAATGACATAGTTTTATTAGGTTGAAATAATGTGGTTGTGTACTTATTTTTCTGTTAACTTATTATGGATTGAAAACTGAAAACCTTAATGCACAGTAACTGAACTCAATATTTTTAAGTTCTGGTAACTTATTATTATTTATTTTTTTACAGTGTAGTCTTGCGATCAATCAAAACTTATTTACACGATATACCTCACATTCACCCTCCATTCACATCCTGGTGTTCTCCTGGTGTTCTCCATTAGGCCTGTAGGTGGAGCTATGACAGCACACGTACAGTACACACACCGATGGTGTGTGATGTGTCCAAAAATGAATGGGCAAATGTGAGTCGCACTGTATGCAGCTGTTTGTCTGCATTGCACCCCCCCCCCCCCCAACTCAGATTTAGGGTTGATACAACCATCATAATAATATTGTTAATAATAACAATAACAATAATGATGTAATAATGATCATTAAAAAGACCTGATTATGAGAAGAAAAAAATTACGATGCATGGAATATTGTTGAGGCACACTAGTTACAACTATATTTCAAACAGGCACTCCATGTCAAAAAGGTTGCTGACCCCTGGTTTAGAATAAGAAAATAGAAAAAAAGGAAAAAGGAACGAAAAACGAGGTATCTCGTTATTGGCGCTCAATGAGTTAACATGGTTTCACATGGTAGTTCATCTAAAGGAAGCTCTGCATTTCAGAACTGTTGAACAATACAATGTTAAACAGATTGCTGGAGGAAAGTGCACTGAGGCAAGTCTGATCCCCAGGAGCGTTCAGGTCTGTGCAGCACCACTAAGGTGTTCCACAGCTTGAAGTGGAGAAAAGAAAAGTATAAATACATATTTCCCAACCTCAGTCTGATCGGCAAATGGTGTTGCACGTTGTGTGCACCTTTTAATTTGATGAGAAACTTTGTTTTGGTCTTACTATTCCTACGTGACCCCCCCCCCCCCCCCCCCCCAGAACACCACTGGCAGGCCAAAAAACATCCGATTAGTCCTTAAAATCGTAATTAATCTTGACAATGTCAACACCAAGCATCAAATGTATAATAAAACACAAGATACTTGTGCCCTAAAGATGAGGATAAACGCTCAGTGAAGACACCCAATCCCATTGCCACACATCTACGCTACTCAGTTTATTCTGAGGACTGAGAAGAGGGAAGAGAGGAGGCTGGTGACCCAGAACCCAGGAAGACCCCCCTCTAGAGCCAGACCAGGCTTCACTCCACCCCAGGGGGCGAAATTAAAGCCCGCCGCCCGCCAGGGGCGCTCAGTTTTTACCTTTGGCGCTTGCCACTGAGAGCCCTGCCCGCCGTGTGGCGTGTGGACGTGTAGTTCATAATGATACTCTTATTTTGAAAATCTGTGCGGGTCTCATTTCCGGCCCAAGCGCAGCTAGAGTCATAATATCGATGGCTCCGGCAGTTAGCAGCATTCGGTTCGTATGATATTCTTATTTTGAAAAAAAACGTGGCAACGAGTCATATCCGCCCAGCCGGGCCAGCCCTGCAGCGGGATACTATTGGCTTCTGCTCGTATCAACACAGAGCGGCCCGCAGCTCTAGTGCCACTGCTAACGTTAAGCTCTCAGAATGGTAGCAGCTCGCCTGCAGCATCTAGTGCTAACGTTAAGCTCTCAGAATGGTAGCAGCTCGCCCGCAGCTCTAGTGCTAACGTTAAGCTCTCAGAATGGTAGCAGTCTGCTCTAGTCTAGATCGGACCTCCATGAGCTGCATAATACCTCTGTTCCCTCGTTAGCTAGCTCACGTTAGCTAGCTCACTTAGATCGATCTGTCCCAGTAAACTAAATTGTCTTAACGTTATCTACCGGGCTAGCAGTAGCTACAGATAGCTCCTGATATCAATGTCTTATAACATTGATTGAATGCGTATTCTAGCTGAGGGCATGTTGAATGTGATTTGACAAAATAACCGTAAAAAATTGGGTCCAGCTGCATCGCCGGAGAATCCTTGCATGCTGAATGTAGGGTCTAGCTGAATATAGGGTCTAGCTGCAGGGCCGGAGAATCCTTGCTGGAGCTGGAGGCTACTCAAGTATACACACAGACAGTGGAGCTGTTTGCAGATAGCAAGCATTTTGACTTATTGCGTGGTGGCGATGTCTCGCAGATAATACAACTACAAGTATGATTATATAATATATATTTTATTTAAAAAAAAAATTTTATATAAAATATATATATACCTTTTTCTTAATCAAAAAAATGTTGGCAGGTAAGAAATATGCTTGGCGGGTAGACTCTTCCCATCTACCCGCCACTGGCCGGTGAGTCAAAAAGTTAATTTCGCTCCCTGCTCCACCCAGAACCCAGGAAGACCCCCCTCTAGAGCCAGACCAGGCTTCACTCCACCCAGAACCCAGGAAGACCCCCCTCTAGAGCCAGACCAGGCTTCACTCCACCCAGAACCCAGGAAGACCCCCCTCTAGAGCCAGACCAGGCTTCACTCCACCCAGAACCCAGGAAGACCCCCCTCTAGAGCCGGACCAGGCTTCACTCCACCCAGAACCCAGGAAGACCCCCCTCTAGAGCCGGACCAGGCTTCACTCCACCCAGAACCCAGGAAGACCCCCCTCTAGAGCCGGACCAGGCTTCACTCCACCCAGAACCCAGGAAGACCCCCCTCTAGAGCCAGACCAGGCTTCACTCCACCCAGAACCCAGGAAGACCCCCCTCTAGAGCCGGACCAGGCTTCACTCCACCCAGAACCTACAAAGACCCCCCTCTAGAGCCGGACCAGGCTTCACTCCACCCAGAACCCAGGAAGACCCCCCTCTAGAGCCAGACCAGGCTTCACTCCACCCAGAACCTACAAAGACCCCCCTCTAGAGCCGGACCAGGCTTCACTCCACCCAGAACCCAGGAAGACCCCCCTCTAGAGCCAGACCAGGCTTCACTCCACCCAGAACCCAGGAAGACCCCCCTCTAGAGCCAGACCAGGCTTCACTCCACCCAGAACCCAGGAAGACCCCCCTCTAGAGCCAGACCAGGCTTCACTCCACCCAGAACCCAGGAAGACCCCCCTCTAGAGCCGGACCAGGCTTCACTCCACCCAGAACCTACAAAGACCCCCCTCTAGAGCCAGACCAGGCTTCACTCGACCCAGAACCCAGGAAGACCCCCCTCTAGAGCCGGACCAGGCTTCACTCCACCCAGAACCTACAAAGACCCCCCTCTAGAGCCAGACCAGGCTTCACTCCACCCAGAACCCAATCCCCCCTATTTATAATAAAACACAAGATACTTGGGCCCTAATGATAAGGATAAGCACTCAATGAAGACACCCAATCCCCCTAACAAACATGTATGCTACTCATAGTGGTACAAAGAGTAGCACCAGAGACTGTAAATCTATGTAATGCAATTATTTATTTATTTTTAATTCTGCTTAAAGCTGCCGGTTGGTTAGTTTTGCGCGTGTAGGAGCTCGTAAAGTGACGCAGAGCTCGGTCTATTTCCGCAGCTCTACACGCTGTGTCTCCGCTGCCGTGATATGTCAGTGGCAGCGTGCAGGGATACTTCAGACCACGTCTCCTAGCTGCAGACCACACAGGCAAATATGAGTGCTCCCATTTGTCTTGAAGCCATTACTGGTTTTCTCTCTCTAGATCGGAGAACTCCCAGAGGAGAAAGCATATTTAGCACGGGATGGATTTGCCATTAGGACAATTGTCCCAAATTCCAAGAAAAATAAGAGCAACTCAAAAACAGCCAAAGATCCACACAGTGATTCGTCATTGAGTGGATGTCAAGTTTATCTGCCAGGAAACGTGGACATACACACACACGCACACACACACACACACATACACACACACACACACACACACACACACACACACACACACACACACACACACACACACACACACACACACACACACACACACACACACACACACACACACACACACACACACACACACACACACACACACACACACGCACACACACACGCACACACTGACACAATTTTGTTCTTGGAAATTGCCTTACAAATCATCTGCAGCTCTGAGGTCTGAGTTTGAGTGACGTGGTGAAA
Organism: Notolepis coatsorum; assembly: GCF_963971535.1. NCBI lineage: Eukaryota > Metazoa > Chordata > Actinopteri > Aulopiformes > Paralepididae > Notolepis > Notolepis coatsorum. The sequence goes on from NC_140176.1 coordinate 100,395,379, forward strand.
GCGGGAGGCGGGGCATGTAGGCCTCGGGCCTCCCAGAGGGACCGCAGCTCATTCCAAACACCTCCACGTGGTGATCACAACAATAAGCCTCTTCTTCTGTGTTCAACGACACTCTGACACTAGGATGTGTGACCGGGCCCAGCGGGGACAGACTCCTGTCTGGAAGTCACATCGCCAGAAAATATGAATGAAATGTTTTTATACTTATTTTATTTATTTTTTTAAATTATATTATCACACAGTTTGAATGGTTAATAACATTATTTACTGTAACAGCTAACAGTTATAGTATCTCTAAATAGTAAAAACCTTTGTTTAAAAAAGAAAAAAAATTGTGACACCTATAGTATACCTGACTGCCAAGGTATTAAAAATGCAGCCAAACTTTAGATTGTATTTTCCCAGTTTTGAGAGACTTGAGGTTTTAACTAGATTCATATAAGCATATCTTCCGATTTCAATGTATGACACATCATTTTGAAAGCTTACATTTTGTAATTTTTACTCAATCGCATCGGCGACCCAACAATTGCATGTGTGTGTTCCTGTGTGTGTGTGTGTGCCGCCCATCGCATGTGTGTCACTGCATGCCAAATAAAGACTTCTCCAAAGTCCTGCATTATTATTATTATAATATGTTACGCTTCAAATTAGCAGTGCAAAATCTGTTTAAATTTGTCATACAATGTTTTTTTATTGAGAAAGTGTGTAAATCACTAATAGAACAACAACAAAAAAACTGTGTGTGCGTGTGCGTGTGTGTGTGTGCATGCGTGCGCGTGTGTGTGTGTGTGTGTGTGTGTGCGTGCGTATGTGTGTGTATGTGTGTGTGTGTGTGTGTGTGTGTGTGTGTGTGTGTGTGTGTGTGTGTGTGTGTGTGTGTGTGTGCATGTGTGTGTGTGTGTGTGTGTGTGTGTGTGTGTGTGTGTGTGTGTGTGTGTGTGTGTGCGTGCGTATTGTCGCAGCTACCACCTGCACCGTGCTCTAATTCCACCGGTGTGGCCGAGTGGCAATAAAAGGAACTTGAACTTGTTACGTTGGCATTCAAATTCTAAATCAACATTCGAATTTTTTATTTTTAATAAAAAAATATAAAGTTTAAAAAAAAGTTTTAAAGAAAGTTTTAATAAAAAAGAAAAAAGACTAATTTAATCAGATTAATCACTTTATTCAAATTGCGGATGTAGTTTGAGGATATTTATATATATATATTTATACAACGGCATGCAAATTTCTCGATTCTGATTGGCCATTCACACGTCTTTATTGGTAACAATCCACGGTCCTGGGCTCAGGACCCGCCCACAACCAAATCACATAACCCTCCCCGGCTCACTCCGGGAGAAAACAGGATCGCGGAGAACAAATGGTTATGTTGAAAGCACCATAACGACTAAATATGAAGCGATTCTGTCAAGGGGAATGTGTTAGTATTTTAAACAATGTTGGATGATGTAATTGATGGGTCTTGACTCAATCTAGAACAAAAGAAAAATCGCGGATTGATTGATAGATTAATTGATTGATTTAAATGTCTTCCTTCCTACTTTCCGACTGCAGCGTTCTCTCTCACACTGTCCGACGCTGGCGTACCCACAAACACACACATACACACACACACACACACACACACACATACACACACACACACACACACACGCACACACACACTGTGACACACACACACACACACACACGCACACACACACACACACACACTCCTGTCTGCAACAGCGGGGGAGTCAGACTGAGAGAGAAGCAGCGCTGTTTTAAGTGAGCATGGTCTATTGAATTGATTGATTGGTTGATTGCTAATTTTATTACTGTACCCCTGGTTTCCAACTGGTTAAGTTTAGGCTAAAAGAAATAAATAAAAAAATAGGGCGAAGAAAAAATTTTTTTCCTATAGGGCAAAGAAAACGTTTTAATAAATTTTCAATCAATCATTCCAATAATACACAGTTGGATGTGTTAGTTGGTTGGATGCACTTCAAGCTGCTTCCACATGAGGCAACTTCTCTCAATCATTCCAATAATACACAGTTGGATGTGTTAGTTTGGTTGGATGCACTTCAAGCTGCTTCCACATGGAGTTGTGGGAACTACTTTTTCTGGCGGATGGTTTTTTCAATAAATCTTCGATTAATGTGTGTTTATTGTATAGAAATAAGGTTGGATGAATCTGGCAGTTGTATAAAAGCTTTACACCACGTGCAGTCGTGATTTGTGACCAATAAACCATGCCTAGGGGGGGTCTAACGACCCTCGGCTGCGCCTCGGGCCTAACAACCACCCCTAGGCATGGTTTATTGGTCACAAACCACTCCTGCGTGTGATGTAATGCTTAAATATATATATATAAAAAAAAACGTATTAAAAAAAAAAAGGAAAAAAACGTATTATTAAAAACGAAGGTTCGAACATCCGTTAGAAAAAAAAAACTGACGAAGTTCAAATCCCAAAAACAGGCTTCGGGGGAACCAGCCTTACCTCTCACTAGAGGACACACACAGAGGGGGAACCAGCCTTACCTCTCACTAGAGCAGTGGTTCCCAAAGTCGGGGTCGCGACCCAAAGGTGGGCCGCGAGATGACTAAAAAAAATAATTTTTTTTTTTTTTTGTCAGGCCACTGAACTTAGAAGCAGGCCAGGACAGTGTTTCTAGTTGTATTCTAAAATTCTATTCTATTGTATTCTAAAATGTGACTATATGGTTTTATATTAACTTAATAAATAAACAAAAACGAAAAATCTACTTATTTCAACGAACATTTCAAACTAAATAACAGATTATGCACATAAAACGCTGAAAACAACCGAAGCAACAATAGTATTTTAACGAGGCTATTATTATTATCATTATTATTTTGCAACAAGTTAGCCCTCTCATAAATAGCACATATAAATGAATAACTAACTTGAACTAACTTAATAGGATTGAAGTGATATTTGGCTTAAAAAATCGGTCGCCTGGCAAAAAAAAAAAAAAAAAAAGCCCGACGATGTGCATTGGGCCGCGGCTCTCTGACGCCTTATTTTCTGGGCCCTGGCCTGAAAAGTTTGGGAACCCCTGCACTAGAGGACACACACAGAGGGGGAACCAGCCTTACCTCTCACTAGAGGACACACACAGAGGGGGAACCAGCCTTACCTCTCACTAGAGGACACACACAGAGGGGGAACCAGCCTTACCTCTCACTAGAGGACACACACAGAGGGGGAACCAGCCTTACCTCTCACTAGAGGCAACAGGACACACACAGAGGGGGAACCAGCCTTACCTCTCACTAGAGGACACACACAGAGGGGGAACCAGCCTTACCTCTCACTAGAGACAACAGGACACACACAGAGGGGGAACCAGCCTTACCTCTCACTAGAGACAACAGGACACACACAGAGGGGGAACCAGCCTTACCTCTCACTAGAGACACAGGACACACACAGAGGGGGAACCAGCCTTACCTCTCACTAGAGACAACAGGACACACACAGAGGGGGAACCAGCCTTACCTCTCACTAGAGACAACAGGACACACACAGAGGGGGAACCAGCCTTACCTCTCACTAGAGGCACCAGGACACACACAGAGGGGGAACCAGCCTTACCTCTCACTAGAGACACAAGGACACACACAGAGGGGGAACCAGCCTTACCTCTCACTAGAGACAACAGGACACACACAGAGGGGGAACCAGCCTTACCTCTCACTAGAGGCAACAGGACACACACAGAGGGGGAACCAGCCTTACCTCTCACTAGAGACACCAGGACACACACAGAGGGGGAACCAGCCTTACCTCTCACTAGAGACAACAGGACACACACAGAGGGGGAACCAGCCTTACCTCGCACTAGAGACACCAGGACACACACAGAGGGGGAACCAGCCTTACCTCTCACTAGAGGCAACAGGACACACACAGAGGGGGAACCAGCCTTACCTCTCACTAGAGGACACACACAGAGGGGGAACCAGCCTTACCTCTCACTAGAGGCAACAGGACACACACAGAGGGGGAACCAGCCTTACCTCTCACTAGAGGACACACACAGAGGGGGAACCAGCCTTACCTCTCACTAGAGGCAACAGGACACACACAGAGGGGGAACCAGCCTTACCTCTCACTAGAGACAACAGGACACACACAGAGGGGGAACCAGCCTTACCTCTCACTAGAGACAACAGGACACACACAGAGGGGGAACCAGCCTTACCTCTCACTAGAGACAACAGGACACACACAGAGGGGGAACCAGCCTTACCTCTCACTAGAGACACAGGACACACACAGAGGGGGAACCAGCCTTACCTCTCACTAGAGGACACACACAGAGGGGGAACCAGCCTTACCTCTCACTAGAGGCAACAGGACACACACAGAGGGGGAACCAGCCTTACCTCTCACTAGAGGACACACACAGAGGGGGAACCAGCCTTACCTCGCACTAGAGACAACAGGACACACACAGAGGGGGAACCAGCCTTACCTCTCACTAGAGACAACAGGACACACACAGAGGGGGAACCAGCCTTACCTCTCACTAGAGACACAGGACACACACAGAGGGGGAACCAGCCTTACCTCTCACTAGAGGCACCAGGACACACACAGAGGGGGAACCAGCCTTACCTCTCACTAGAGGACACACACAGAGGGGGAACCAGCCTTACCTCTCACTAGAGGCAACAGGACACACACAGAGGGGGAACCAGCCTTACCTCTCACTAGAGACACCAGGACACACACAGAGGGGGAACCAGCCTTACCTCTCACTAGAGACAACAGGACACACACAGAGGGGGAACCAGCCTTACCTCTCACTAGAGACAACAGGACACACACAGAGGGGGAACCAGCCTTACCTCTCACTAGAGACAACAGGACACACACAGAGGGGGAACCAGCCTTACCTCTCACTAGAGACAACAGGACACACACAGAGGGGGAACCAGCCTTACCTCTCACTAGAGACACCAGGACACACACAGAGGGGGAACCAGCCTTACCTCTCACTAGAGACAACAGGACACACACAGAGGGGGAACCAGCCTTACCTCTCACTAGAGGACACACACAGAGGGGGAACCAGCCTTACCTCTCACTAGAGGACACACACAGAGGGGGAACCAGCCTTACCTCTCACTAGAGGACACACACAGAGGGGGAACCAGCCTTACCTCTCACTAGAGACAACAGGACACACACAGAGGGGGAACCAGCCTTACCTCTCACTAGAGGACACACACAGAGGGGGAACCAGCCTTACCTCTCACTAGAGGACACACACAGAGGGGGAACCAGCCTTACCTCTCACTAGAGACAACAGGACACACACAGAGGGGGAACCAGCCTTACCTCTCACTAGAGACAACAGGACACACACAGAGGGGGAACCAGCCTTACCTCTCACTAGAGACAACAGGACACACACAGAGGGGGAACCAGCCTTACCTCTCACTAGAGACAACAGGACACACACAGAGGGGGAACCAGCCTTACCTCTCACTAGAGGCACCAGGACACACACAGAGGGGGAACCAGCCTTACCTCGTAGGACCACACGCACTGCGTCCCCCCGAAGCGGCGCACGCAGCGGCCCACCTCCACGTCCTCGTGGGTGGTGTACATCTCCCGCAGGCAGGTGGCGATGTGGGGCACCATGCGCCGCAGGAGCTCCCGGCTGAAGATCATGCCCGGCCCGCCCATGCAGAAGTTCTCCCCGGGCTCCAGCGCCAGCCTGCCCAGCTCCTCCGCCGTGCCCAGGCCCGTCTGGCCCAGGTACAGGGGCTTGCTGCTGTTGAGCGAGCGCAGGAAGGACTCCAGCTTGGCGCCTGCGGGGGGGGGGGTGCGTGGGGAGGAAGGGATGGGGGAGAAGAGATGGTTATTTTAACTCCTCTCTCTCCCAGGTATGAAATAAGTAAATATTGTTTGTATTTACATTGAAATAAAGATTTCAAATCAAAATCAAAAAGAAGAAATGTATGTGTGAAACCAAGTAATAGTCCAGTATAGTTCAAACTCAGTGGTCAGAAGATTTGGAGCCGGTTCAGAAAGTAGTCAGACCCTCCTCTCCAGTCTCCTGTTGTAGCTAATGATTTGTTTGCCCCTTCCTGTGACGACCCAGTTCGGCACTTTGTGTTAAACCCACAATCCCCTGATCGTCCCCTGTCATACATCCTTGAAGACTTCCTCAAATTAAATCCAACTAAAAAGGGGTCTGTGTCTTGAGATATATGACGTAGGGCTGCAACTAATGACTATTTTGGTAGTCGACTAATCTGTCGATTATTTTTTCGATTAATCAATTATATATATAAAAAAAGAAAAAAATTATAAAATCTTTTTTTTTTTTTTTTTTTTTTTTTGCACTACCTATCTTTGTGAAAGTGGCTTCTCAGCTCTGGTCCAGCTGAAGACAGAGCAGAGGAACAGATTGGACATTGAGCATGACCTCAGAGTTGCTTTGAGACTCAGGACCAAACAACATCCCCAGTTCCCCCAAACTTACTGTCGGTCTGTTATGTTAAGCTAAGAAGTCTTCAGCTGGCTGGACCAGAGCTGAGAAGCCACTTTCACAAAGATAGGTAGTGCAAAAAAAATAAATAAAAAAAATGTTATGACTAATCAACGCAACAATATCTCGTCAACGATTTTTCATAATCGACATCGTCGATTATGTCGACTAATCGTTGCAGCCCTATATGACAGTATTATCGACATTAACATCTCGTCTCTGGCTACTCTTAAAAGTCCCTGGGAACAAGATCTGGAAGAGGACCTTTCATATGAGCAGTGGGAAGCAATATTAGACCTTGTTCATTCCTCAGTGATATATGTGCTTGGCCAGCACTCATTCAATACACATGTTCTATTAGTCCTGCCTGTAACAGATGTAAGCAGACCCCTGTAGACTTGATACACATGTTCTGGTCCTGTCCAGCTCTCACCAGCTACTGGACACACTTTTTGATACAGTACATGATGCAAAGAGATATTTGATAGAAACTTTGACCCAGATCCTCTTTCAGCTCTTTGGACTTCTGTCTGAAATGAGAACATCCGGGGGCAGATGTGAAGGATCCGCCCCTTCCTGACAGAAGAAGCCAACCAACTCCTCGTCCAATAAACAACAGTCAACACTAAAGACGCACTTCTTCTATCAATACCTGAAATAAAAGAAATAACCATAACTAACCTACCTTACTGTCATGCACATGTCCTAATATACTAACCAACACTGTAGCACTCAACACTTTGATGAACATTGTTAACCAGCTGATAAGAGTTGTGCCCGGCCTTTCTGATGACTTGTCGGACAGAACATGTAAGTCGCTTTGCATAAAAGCGCCAGCTAAATGTAAATGTAAAGTATATGTATTATTTTTGTTTTGTTTTGCATCGGTTGTTATTCCTCCTGATCACGGGAGTTCATAGTGTACCGACCTCTTCTATTCTCGTCTCCATCAGTGCAGATAATGGCTGGTAGAGCAGCCCACACACACGGCCCCCCTGGGGGACACCATCGTCGGAACAACGGGTGTAATTGTCTTGTGCTTCAGAAAACTCAATAAACACACTGACTATCACCGAACGTTTTACAGCTGCTTCCCATTCCTGTTTCCAAACGACTGTCTGTCTGCTTGGCGAGTGCCCAGTATCATCAGCAGGGATATTGTACCATGTGTAGGGCTGAACGATTAATCGATTTTAAATCGAAATCGCGATTTGAAATGATGCAATTAGCTAATCGAAAAAAAAAATATATATATATATATTTAACCATGAAGTCCCATTGAGATACAAGATCTCCTTTTCAAGTTGTTGTTATTGTTGTAGGAACAGTTTGGGAGAGGGAGGTAAGGGGTTTTAGATTGTGTGTTGTGAAGTTTAGACTTCAGAGAGGGAGAGTAAAGTACAGAAAAGAAGGTACCGTTGGGTACAACTATCGATTCCCAGGTAAAAAGAAAAATTGTCAGGCTCTGTGTCCCGAACAGACCCACCGCGTAGGCCAGATGCAAGCCGCATTTTACAATAAACCTGTGGGGCTGCTTAAAAAAATATATTATAATCGCGAATTTGATCGCAATTGCAATATCTGTCCGAAAAATCACACTTAGATTATTTCCCAAAATCGTGCAGCCCTAACCATGTGTTAACCGTCGGTAGTGTGATAGTAAAGGGTTAACCTTCTGTAGTGTGGCAGTGAAAGGGTTAAGAGCACAGTATCATCAGCAGGGATATTGTACCATGCGTTAAAGGAACACGCATGTTTTTGGAAAAACAGGGCTTTTGAGGTGATGAAATCACTGCGCCCAGGCAGCAATGGTTAGGCAAAAAAATATTCTGAGTATATATCTGCTTAGAAAGCGAAAATGTCTAATTATTATTTTTTTTATTTCTCCACGTGGTAAATACACAGGTCACAACATGTTTACAGGAAAGTTTTGGAGTTGTATTTGGAGTGTATTTCATGACTGTTGGGAACTAGGCTACACTGGCACACCTACATCCAGTGAATGACGCTAAGCTAGGCTAATGGCGCAGCTGTTCCCTAAGCATAATGCAGCACAGAGAAGAAAAGGGTATGTATCTGCTCGTCTAACTCCAGGGTAGATGGCAAATAAGCTAATTTCCCAAAAAGTTGCCGTGTTCCTTTAAGAGCACAGTATCGTCCGCTTCAAGACCTGTTCCCAGTCGACCGTCTGCTTGGCCAGTGCACCGCGACGCACAGCAACCTTTTACAGAGAAGGAGACCATGAGAAGCCCAGATATGAACGCTGTTAGTTAAGCAAGTGGCGGCCTACACGTTTTATCCCGTTTACTCTTGGGTTTTGTGGTTTCTGTTAGTTCAATCATGTGCTAATAATACTCTCAAAAGATCTTGCCAAGCTGCAGCGGGTGATTCGCTCTGCGGAGAGGGTGATCGGCTGTCCCCTGCCCTCCCTCAGGTCCCTGCACGACTCCAGGGCGCTGAAGAGGGCGAGAAAGATCATGGCCGACCCATCCCACCCCGGTCACAGCCTCTTCACCCTGCTCCCCTCTGGGAGAAGGCTGAGGATCCCAAAGGCTGTGAAAGCTCGACACAGACTGAGCTTCTTCCCCTCAGCCGCCAGGCTGATCAATGCCTCAGGTCCCCCCCCCCCCCCCCTCTGCCCCCAAGTGACACTGGCACAATGACATTGACTGCACTGCACTAGTCCGTACTGGATCTCTGCACACTTCACTTTATATATATATATGTATTTTATTTATTGATTAATCCCCCACTGCACTGTTTTCGTTTCATGTCTGTGTTGGTGTTTGTTTACTGTGAAAAAAGAAAGAATGCATACACTGTATTGCTGCAACAATTACCAATGTGTTTTACACAAATGGCTCAATAAAGGAATCTGAATCTGAATCTGAATCTGAATCTACTCTAGGCCTGTCCCCGACTGAGGATTTGTATAGTCGACTTATATAATACATTTTTCATCCCATTTGGGCTGTGGGGGGGGGGGGGGTGCTTAATGTCTGAAGGAGTTGACTGAAGGCTTCTTGTCCTCTCCGAAAGCATGCAATTGGTCCACTGATGGATACATCTTGATATTTGTCTAATGTGTGAAATCCTCTTTCACGCTTCTAGGCCTCTTTGCTTTTGGATATATATATATATATATATATATATATATATATATATATATATATATATATATATATATATGTGTGTGTTTTGCATTCAACTAAGAGGTTGGCAGTCGACTACGGCTCCTTTCGGTCGATTAGCCGCATTCACTCACACATTCACACACCGATGGCAAAGGCGACCATGCAAAGTGCCTACCTGCTCATTGGGAGCAGTTAGGGGGTTAAGTGTCTTGCTCAAGGACATATCGACACGCTGCCAGGTACAGTAGGAGCAGGAATCCAACCCGGGAACCACCCGGTCCCAGACGATTGAGCCACTGTCGCCCCCCCCCCCCCCCCTCCCCCCCCCCCACATAGCATTTATGATACTCGTGTACAGGCATATAGGTAATCCGGATTCAAAAACTCATGTCAAAACCTTGTACAATCAGAGACCTTAAAGGAACATGCCAACATTATGGGAAATGCGCTTCCGGTCTTTTCCAGAGTCATACTTTGACACTCGAATTTTCCCAAGGGGATCAATAAAGATCTTACCTTATCATATACAAATTTATGATGAGATACCAATTTTCCTCTCATTGCATTCAGTAGAAACTAAAGCTATCTGGCTGCAAGCTAGCCTAGCTTAGCACAAATTAATGGAAGCGGATACGGACCACTAGCCTATAGCTTAAAACTCCGTGAGAGGTGTTCTTGGCCAACAGCTAGGCTAGCTGGTCCATATCTGCTTCCCTTCATTTGTGTTAAGCTAGGCTAGCTTGCAGCTGGATGGCGTTCTACTGAACGCACAGAGAGGCACAACAGTATTTCCCATAATGTTGGCGTAGTCCTTTAACCAAGATATTAGCTAGTATCTGGGATATCAACATAAGCCTATGCCATAATATTGAGCCATAATAGAAAGATGTGAACTAGCTTAATTAATCCTTCTCTTCTAACAGAGTGTCAAAAAGCCAGGCTGCAGCGTGTCATCCACTCTGCTGAGAAGGTGATCGGCTGCAATCTGCCATCTCTCCGGGACCTGTACGCCTCCAGAACCCTGAAGCGTGCAGGTAAGATTGTGGCCGACCACCTACCACCCCGGTCACAACCTCCCCTCTGCAGTCCATCAGGGCCAAAACCTCACGCCACAAGAACAGTTTCTTCCCCTCTGCAGTGAGCCTCATCAACAAGGCTCGGGACCCTCACTGACACCCCCCACTGTGTTACATTAACACACCCCTACTGGACTAAATACTTGCATAAACATCCAAACATACCTGTTTGACTCATACTCTTTGCACATAATTGCCCAATTGCACAGCCCTGGCCTATTCCTAATTTATCTTTATTGTTAAATTCTCAGATTCTATTGTGCTATATTTAATTTAGTTTATATCCCATTTAATATTATTCAACCTCTTATTTACAGTTGTACAGCCCTGGCCTATTTTATTTCATAATTATATTATATCTATTGTGCTCAACTTACTCCACCTCTTTATTGTATTATCTGTCTGTTAATGTCTGTCCGCTAATGTCGCACCGAAAACAACTAAAGCAAATTCCTTGTATAAACGACTTGGCAAATAAAGACCTTTCTGACTCAGATATGTTCTCATTTTAATCCTGCACACAGGGAGCTGAGCAGCGTTAGGGTTATAGGGATTTGAGATTGTTGTTGTCTGCTGGCGTATTATTGTTTGTTTTTCATTCATTATTGTAAAAAGCAACTATTACCGGAGTTACAACTATTACAGTGTGGTAAACAGCTCAAACAACAATGTGGACGACGACGGGGCTGCTTCAAAAGTAGAGGCCGATCAAATAAATGAATTAAAACAGCTCTGTGACATTTGGTACGATGACGTGATGATGCGAAGGCTATGTTTTTCTTCCTGTCTTAACCCTTTCACTGCCGCACTACCAAAACGGTTAACCCTTTCACTGTGACAATACACAGAAGGTTAACCCTTTCACTGCCACACAACAGCAGGTTAACCCTTTCACTGCCACACTACAGAAGGTTAACCCTTTACTATCGTACAAATATAAGCTCTATCTTTAATTTTTCAAAATGTACAGTTGCTATTGCATGCACTCATCTGTGTTCCACTACACACATGAGTGCATGCTTACCAACTGTCCATCTGCAACACTACTATCACCAACATCTAAGAAGGGAGATCCCCCCTTGAATGGCCCTTCTAAGGTTTCTCTCCTCCACACTGCCTGTGGAGCTTTTTTTCCCTATTGTTAGGTTTTAGTGAGTTTTTCCTTACCTTCGCGTGGGGTATGTCTGGGAGTGCTTGCATTCTTTCATTTATTTGCATCCATCTAAAAATGTTTGCACCTTATGGTGTTCTTGTTCTGTTCTTGACTTATTGTTATGTTTTCTTCTTGACTTGTTTAAAGAAGATCTGTACGGCCCATGGGGACATTAACGTGTGTTGTTGGGCCCTATAAATAAATTTGATTTGATTTGATTTGATGTTTGTATATTTGTTAAATGTTTGTATATTTATATATGTTTGTATATTTGTTATTGTTCTATTTTAGAAAATGTGGCATACATATTTGTTTGTATGTCTGATTTTGATTGGTTTAATGTTCTATAATTGTTTGTATATTTTATTGGTGTTTTATTGATATTTGTTTTGTTTTTATGTTGTTTTATTGATTATTCTTGTTTAATTTTTATTTATATTTGTATCCAGACCCCAGGAAGAATAGTCGCTGCTGAGGCAGTGACTAATGGGGATCTGAAATAAAGAAATAAAGTGTGGCAGTGAAAGGGTTAACAACATTGCAACCCTCGCCATTGATGTTACATAACAGTGTTTTGTCGTGTGCTGCCTTGACATATCCTCACAGCCCCCACACTCTCCGGCAGCTGGATCCTCCTCACCCTCCGCTGCCCTCGTTCAGAGACAGTTAGTTACAGTCAGTACACAGTGAGCTGCGAGCCAAACCATGAGCGCTGGTGCTGTGCGCTGAGAGCAGGGATATTGCAGGGATATTGTACCATGTGTTTATAAGAGCACAGTGTCATCAGCACAGCTTATAATCAGCTTACCAACTGTTTCGCCTGTTTTTTATTGCAACACTACTATCACCGACATCTAGGAAGGGAGATCCCCCCTTGAACGGCCCTTCTAAGGTTTCTCTCCTCCACATTGCCTGTGGTGCATTTTTTTCCTATTGCTAGGTTTTAGTGAGTTTTTCCTTACCTTCGCGTGGGGTATGTCTGGGAGCATTGCATTCATTTAATTTATTTAAAGATTTGTGGACTTTATGGTGTTCTTTTTGTTTTGTTCTTGATTTATTGTGATGTTTCTTCTTGACTTGTTTAAAGAAGACGTGTCCGGCCCATGGGGACATTAACGTGTGTTGTCGGGCCTTACAAATACATTTGATTTGATTTGATCAGCAGGGATATTGTACCATGTGTTAACACTTTCAGTGCCGGGCCGTGTTTTCCTTTTTACCCCGTTGATGCCACGGTCCACGGCCCATGTAACGTTAATATCGCCTAATCTATGTTTTAAATTATGCTATGTGTCTAATCTGCACATCGCTTATCAAAGAATAATTTTCCAGTCAACATTGGCAAAGCAGATTGTGTTTTTATCGCTTCATTTCCTTTTTATAGCATTTTGAAAACCACTCGGTTTCGAAGAAAAAACAACACATTCCATGATAATCGCCTTTTACTGGAATATTCCAGAACGTTATCATTTGTCTGTCTATTTATGAATCGTTTTCAAATAAATGCTAGATGGTCGATAGTATATGTGTGCGCACGCACGCTCGTGCCGTGCGCTGATAATCGCTGCTATTATTTCCTCATGGCTTTTACAGTGAAACAGCCATATCACATATAGTGGAAACGCTTATATCTCCATGAAAACTAGTCTGATTATCCTAACACTGATAACATAGATTCCTTACCTGACATCAGATGGTATCCAAATGGTATATTCCAATTCCTGATCACCATTCAAAAAAATCGATAAGTATATTGATCCAACGTGTGTATCGCCGCGGCTCAGAGGCTCCAGAATGAACTCTGGTAACTCCGGCTGCATGGGTGAGAAGTCAAATGTGGAATTTTATTTTTCTCCATCCATTTTCATTGAGTCCATTCCAAAAGGGTGATTTACCATCTGGGAGACGATAGGGGGCGCTTTTTTCACATCTGATCGCCGGCGGCCCCTGGATCTCCAACGGTAGGCTCGCGTGATGCAATATGATTTCAGATCGCTAATAAAAAATAAAAAATAAAAATCAGAGAAAAGCCGTGAGTGGCGCTCAAAGTGTTAAGAGCACAGTATCATCAGCAGGGATATTGCTCTATGCGGATTTTCCACTGCCGATATGGTTCTGAGTAGTAGAGGTTAAGTATCCACTGTCGATACCCGGTTCTGAGTAGTACAGGTTAACCCTCCAGTCACCCTTCAAAAAACCCACTACCTGTCTCCTAGTGACCGAAACTGCGATTAAAAACATATCATTTTCATGTATTGTTCCAATTTTTTTTCATGAATATCATTATTAACTTCAGTCGTCACCATACATATTGAATATTCATTCATTTTCAAGATTTAAATTTTTTTTTAATTAGGGTTAGGGTTAATGTTAGGGTTAGGGTTAGAGGGTTAGGGTTACCCTAGGGTTACCCTAACCCTAACTTTAACCCTAACCCTAACCCAAACCCTAACCATAACCTCAGTAGGAGTTAGATCATTTTGTGTACTGTACTGTGTAGGGACTGTCCTGCTCCACTAGGGGCAGGCTTTTCTCATTCACTAGGCTGGGGGCGGGGCTGGCTTTTCTAATTCACAGGAGCGATCTTTTCTACTCTACGTTGGCTTTGAGAGTTGTGAATGAATGAATGAATGAAAACTTTATTTAACAGATTGCAGAATGGGTACAATACAGTACGGCTCAATACATACAATTGTTAAGGGGATGCAGACCTGAGAAAGACGTTTGTCTTGTTTCCATCAGGGTCCCCCATTTTCAATTCATATAGACATTTATGACATACACAACATACATGACATTTATGGCATAGGGTATTAGGGACATATAGGTATTTAGTACTGATACATTTGTAAATTGTGACATAACCGGTATTCAAATATACAGTACTGTTACCCCTAGATCCTGACAGAGTATATACATATGATGGGGAGGGGACTGTACATTAGGAGGGGGTGGGTGGGTGGGAGAGAAATATACATACGGCGGGGAGGGAATATATACATGTTTGATTGATTGAAAACTTTATTAACAGATTGCAGAATGGGTACAGTACAGTACATAGATGTAGCAGTAGGCCTATACTGTCTATCTGTATGTCATGTATGGGGACCCTGATGTAAACAAGACGAAAGTCTTTCTCTGGTCTGCATCCCCTTAACAATTGTGTGTATTGAGCTGTACTGTATTGTACCCATTCTGCAATCTGTTAATAAAGTTTTCAATCAATCAATCAAAACAGCTCAATACATACAATTGTTAAGGGGATGCAGACCAGAGAAAGACGTTTGTCTTGTTTACATCAGGGTCCCCCATTTTCAATTCATCATACTGTGCAGGACAGTGATGCAACAGTAGCAGGACAGTGGATCACAGTGATGTACTGTAGCAGGACAGTGATGTAGCAGGAGTCAGGACATTGGATCACAGTGATGTAGCGGATCACAGTGATCATTTTGTGTATAGTGTACTGTGTAGGGACTGTCCTGCTCCACTAGGGGCAGGCTTTTCTCATTCACTAGGCTGGGGGCGGGGCTTGCTTTTCAATTCACAGGAGCGATCTTTTCTACCACATTGTACAACAGAACTGCCGAGTCCCGAGGCTGGTAAGTGCTAGTTAAAATGTACAGTAGTGCACAAACTCTACGTTGGCTTTGAGAGTTGTATTATACTGATATAAAAGTTATGCTGTAGGTTGTATGTGGGAGGGGGGCGGGGGGCTGCGTCGCCCACAGTATTTGGTTAACGTTACTGTGGGAAGTTATGCTGTAGGTTGTGTATGGGGGCGGGGGGGGGTACGTCGTCCACGGTCTATTTAACGTTATGTACAGTAGTTGTGTTTGATTGATTGAAAACTTTATTAACAGATTGCAGAATGGGTACAGTACAGTACATAGATGTAGCAGTACTGTCTATCTGTATGTCATGTATGTCTGTCCTGATGAATTGAAAATGGGGGACCCTGATGTAAACAAGACGAAAGTCTTTCTCTGGTCTGCATCCCCTTAACAATTGTGTGTATTGAGCTGTACTATATTGTACCCATTCTGCAATCTGTTAATAAAGTTTTCAATCAATCAATCAAAACAGCTCAATACATACAATTGTTAAGGGGATGCAGACCAGAGAAAGACGTTTGTCTTGTTTACATCAGGGTCCCCCATTTTCAATTCATCATAAACAGGGGTGTAAAAAGTACCCAGAAATTATACTTTACTACTACTATTATACTAAGTACACTGTACAACTGTACAAGCAAAACTGTACATTGGAATATTGACGAAACCATACTTGGTCATTTACTGTACATTGGAGGGGGTTGGGTTAGGACATTTACAGGGTCCAGTTTCGAATTGCAGTCTCCCGTAGTTGCTCTTTGAGAGTGGTTTTGAAAGTGGGTAGTGATTCACATTCCTTTACAGCAGGGATCAGCAACCTTTTTGATACGAAGTGCCATTTTAAAATGTTCTTGTTAACCAGTGTGCCATATCAATGTTAAGGTTAATTATGACACCACATCACAATGTAAATCTCCAACAGATCTGTAATTCTATTCCATCCATATAGGCAACGTGCATAGCAATAGTTTTAATAACCATTTTCCTCTCATAAATATATAAGAGAATGCTGCCGTCTTTATGAGATGCTTGCTTGCCATACCTGGACACATTCAGCCTTGTCTGCCTCATCCTTTAAAGTTCTCATGTTTGGTCTCAAAATGGCGTTTAACACTCAATGTTCGGCAAACAACAACAGACTGACCCTTCTCATTGGCTCTGACCATGAAATATCCCTGGTATATCAGTCAACCTACAGTACCATAAATAACAGGCTGTGCAACTGCCAATGGCTGTGAAAGAGGTAACTGCATGGGGAGGTAACTCAACATTTCCAAAAAGGTTCCTCTTACACATTTGCTAGTGTGCTATGTTGGTTTAGATAATGTGTACCAATGGTGGCACTCGTGCCTAAGGTTGCTGACCCCTGCTTTACAGCTTTGGGTAGGGCGTTCCACATCGATGTGGCATAATTGCGAACTGTGTTTAGTCCCTTGTTTGAGCCGAATCTGGGTTTAACATGATTTGTGGAGCTCCCTCTGGTGTTGTGATCGTGGTATTCACTGACCTTTGGGAAGTATTTTGACATGTACATGGGTACCTTAGTCGTATAGTGTATCTTGTTGACCAGGCCCATTGCAAGTTGCTGTACTCTGTCGTCTACTCTAAGCCATCCTAGGTTGTCAAAGTGGGCAGGGGTGAGGTGGGTTCTAGGAGTAAGGTCAAGCAGTAGTCTGACCAGTTTGTTTTGAGATCTGCCAGGTTATGACATTTATGCTTCTACCTAAAACTAGGTTATGTGAGTAGCTGGGATTGGTTCAGGTTCTGATATTGCTGTACAGGCCAAGATTTCACTGATCGCTTTAGTACTTAGACACATAGCACTATGTTGTATCCTCTCACCAGGCTCCAATGCAATGGGGCACATTTTCACATGATGTTGCTGTCAATGACGCATTATACAAAATGGTCATCAGTAGTGGCCACAGAAATAAACCCATATTCCATAATGGGACTTGAGTATACTGAATATTTGACCATACCAAATACCAAATATATTGCCAAAAGGAAAGGCCAATTTAAATTAGTATTAGCAACAGTAACAGTGTATTGCACTACTATTACTACTACTGTTAACTGTTAACTGTTACCCGTTATTGCACACATTTATTGTTACCTGCTACCTGTTATTGCACAATTTTATTGCACACATTTTTTTGTATTGGATTCTATTATATGTTGTACCAATTGCACATCGTTGCGGGCAAGACCACCCGCATTTCATTGTATATCCGTATGCCGTGACAAATAAAACTCTTGACTTGACTTGACTTGATCTCATATAAAAGGCCTTCTAGTAGGCCAGTTGACTAACTCACATAATTAGCATCATATAGCCACAATACTAACTAACAATGCTTTACTTTTTCTCTTTCCTTGGCATGTCTCCCAGGGGGCCCGGAATCACTACTTACTGGTCTGTTTAGTCCTATCTCATTCCTCATCTCTCCTGCTCCATCCCTCATCTGCTGACTGTGGTCATCCTGTCCTGGGTGTGTTTGGTCTCCTGCTCCACTCTTCTTCAGGCTCTGTGATCCTGCACCTTTTTAGGGTGAAGGATATCGGCAGCCATTGGACGTGGTTGGCTGCCTGAATTTAGCTTAAGTCTATTGCTCTTTTTGCCCAACAAAGTAACTGCAATTTTTTTGAGGACCAGCACCATGAAAGGACAAGACAATCTGAATGTGTGCACATAACCTCACCATGCTCACTGAGAACACCTGCACAATGAGGATTACAGTTGATCACAAATGATGTGCTTGTTTATGTGTTGTGCTTGTAGTAGTAGTGTTAGCTTGTGTGCTATTTGATTGTTATTATTTACACTGTTTCTAAACAACTCCTAACTGATCAGAAAAAGTTACTGGAATATGTTGTTTCTTTACACATATGTTGGATTATGTAATTGGTTTGTCTTTTTTATTGGTTTGTCATGACAAACCAATTACATAATCCAACATATGTGTAAAGAAACAACATATTCCAGTTAACGGTATATTTTTTTAATGATTCGTTACGGCAAAATCAATACTTCCATTTGTATAAATTGCATTAAGCGGACCTTAGTATTGCTGCCTGGCTGAGGGGCTTGTTGCGGCTCATGTGCATGCGCACGCTCGGCCAATCAGAGCAACGCGGAAGGGCTTGTTGCTTACCGAAAGTATTCACGCGGTTGGGGCTCCTTTTGCACAAATTACTGCATCAATACAGCTAAATATATACTTTTCCACGATATTCTAATTTATTGAGCTGCACCTGTACATCACTGTGCTCAGGAGGCAAAACGATGTCTAACATGCCTGCCATGTATCACAAACAGTACTGTATTTGCAAATCTGGTATGTCATAAATGTATAGATGTAGCAGTACTGTCTATCTGTATGTCATGTATCAAGTTTCAAGTTCAAGTTTCGTTAATAGTTGTCATACAGAAGTACAGAATACTTTTATACAAAATGCTTCTTTCTGTTACGCTCCAGAGACTGTGCTAGACAAAAGATAAGTGAAATAAAATAGTATAGCATGTAAAAAAAATAGAAGTAAAAATAGAAGTCACGTACGTAGACACAGTGTAAGGGCCATATGAGTGTTTTGATTATGTCGGTAGCTTCTCCGATATATATATATTTTGTAATTGTGTTTAGTTTAAGGCACAATTAGGCGCCGGTGTGTAGAATATTAGAATTCATTTTGTCTAGAATAGTGTCTTATTTATGTTTGAACACTAGAGGGCTCACCGCCTCCATTATAGCCAGCTGGAAGTCATGAGATTACTTGAATGTAATTCAAGCATATATACCTTTAGGAGTTGAACATGAAGTAGTATTTTAACTTTGGGTGGAATAAAGTTTTAGAAACATTTGGGATGAATACACCTTTAAAGCTATTTGTGGGAATACATATACAAAAATAAAAAACGAAAGAATGGAAAAACATGCAGAACTGATCGCTAATGCTGTCACGTCCCTGATGAAGATGAACAGGAGCACTTGGATTGGCAAGGTATTGTATTGGAGCGGACCCACGACAGGATGAAGGATGACAGGATGGGTCAAGCGCAGATGACATTTCAATGGCAACCCCCCCAAAGGAATGCGTGTGTGCTGCCCATCTCACATGTGTTACAAATAAAGACTTCATAGTCCCATTTCATTCATTTATTCATTCAAACGATTTGGGGTTATAAGCTTTAAAAGGATTTGGGGAAGACACCATAACACAATTGGGTATTCGAACCTTTAAAACCATTTGGGTGGAATACACCTTTAAAATGATTCGGGAAGACACATTTGGGTATTAGAACCTTTAAAACCATTTGGGTGGAATACACCTTTAAAATGATTCGGGAAGACACATTTGGGTATTAGAACCTTTAAAACCATTTGGGTGGAATACACCTTTAAAATGATTCGGGAAGACACATTTGGGTATTAGAACCTTTAAGACCATTTGGGTGGAATACACCTTTAAAATTATTCGGGAAGACACATTTGGGTATTAGAACCTTTAAGACCATTTGGGTGGAATACACCTTTAAAATGATTCGGGAAGACACATTTGGGTATTAGAACCTTTAAAACCATTTGGGTGGAATACACCTTTAAAATGATTCGGGAAGACACATTTTGGTATTAGAACCTTTAAAACCATTTGGGTGGAATACACCTTTAACTGTCCTGCTACTGTTGCATCACTGATCCACTGTACTGCTACTGTATTATAACCTTTAAAACAATTTGGGTGGAATACACCTTTACAATCATTCGATTTGGGTTATAACCTTTAACACTATTTGGGTGGAATACACCTTTAACTGTCCTGCAGCCATTTTACCACTGTCCACTGTACTGTACAGTCCTGCTACATCACTGTCCTGCTAACCATTTGGGTGGAATACACCTTTAACTGTCCTGCTACTGTTGCATCACTGTGATCCACTGTACTGCTACTGTATTATAACCTTTAAAACAATTTGGGTGGAATACACCTTTAAAATCATTCGATTTGGGTTATAACCTTTAACACTTTGGGTGGAATACACCTTTAACTGTCCTGCAGCCATTTTACCACTGTCCACTGTACTGTACTGTACAGTCCTGCTACATCACTGTCCTGCTAACCATTTGGGTGGAATACACCTTTAACTGTCCTGCTACATCACTGTGATGTACTGTCCTGCTACATCACTGTAATGTACTGTCCTGCTACATCACTGTCCTGCTACATCACTGTGATGTACTGTCCTGCTACATCACTGTCCTGCTACATCACTGTCTTGCTACATCACTGTCCTGCTACATCACTGTGATGTACTGTCCTGCTACATCACTGTCCTGCTACATCACTGTCTTGCTACATCACTGTCCTGCTACATCACTGTGATGTACTGTCCTGCTACATCACTGTCCTGCTACATCACTGTCTTGCTACATCACTGTCCTGCTACATCACTGTGATGTACTGTCCTGCTACATCACTGTCCTGCTACATCACTGTGATGTACTGTCCTGCTACATCACTGTCCTGCTACATCACTGTGATGTACTGTCCTGCTACATCACTGTCATGCTACATCACTGTCCTGCTACATCACTGTCCTGCTACATCACTGTCCTGCTACATCACTGTGATGTACTGTCCTGCTACATCACTGTCCTGCTACATCACTGTGATGTACTGTCCTGCTACATCACTGTCCTGCTACATCACTGTCCTGCTACATCACTGTCCTGCTACATCACTGTGATGTACTGTCCTGCTACATCACTGTCCTGCTACATCACTGTCCTGCTACATCACGGTGATGTATTGTCCTGCTACATCACTGTGATGCTACATCACTGTCCTGCTACATCACTGTCCTGCTACATCACTGTGATGTATTGTCCTGCTACATCACTGTCCTGCTACATCACTGTGATGTACTGTCCTGCTACATCACTGTCCTGCTACATCACTGTCCTGCTACATCACTGTCCTGCTACATCACTGTGATGTATTGTCCTGCTACATCACTGTGATGCTACATCACTGTCCTGCTACATCACTGTGATGTATTGTCCTGCTACATCACTGTGATGCTACATCACTGTCCTGCTACATCACTGTGATGCTACATCACTGTCCTGCTACATCACTGTCCTGCTACATCACTGTCCTGCTACTGTTGCATCACTGTCCTGCACAGTACAGGACACAAAATGATTTAACTGCCTCTCCATAACCTGTTCATTTATGCGACTAGGGTGGAAGGTGTGATACATTTATGCAGTGCGCTTAACCCATTCTCTGCCACCACTTTGATCATCCTAAACCATCCTCTGCCAGCGCTATTTGTCTATGGAGATGTTCACCTTCTTTGCAGGGCTATAACTTTTTTAATTGTATTGCTAAATTTACATTACTATGGCCCATTCAACATCAATTATCTATCGTTCAGGATGTAGGAACGTTTTACTTTTTCATTCACACATTCATACTAAAATACCATCTAGAGTATAAATATGTTTTTATCGTTTTCTGCAGTATTACATAGAACGTGAGATATAGGCATAAATGCATATATTAGATTATCAAAATGCAGTTTGATACCGATCCATGCTATATTAAAAATGTCAACTGTACATGGTCCTAAACGTCATGACTGATCATCTGCGGGTGAACGGAGGGGGGGGGGGTCGTTTATAATTCAATGACCGACGTTAAATGATTTATGTAGTATGGGTGATATATTGATCAGAGCAGTTTGTATCGAAAATGATAAAGAAAAACGCTGAAACTCACGTCAGTCTCCTCGTAACGTTGGGCGATGAGAGTGGAGCAAACAGATCCCAATTATGTGATGTTGATCGATGCGATCCATTTCCGGTTTGTATATTACTAATACACGTCCAAATCATGTTGATTATTGAGTTATGGCAAATATCCATATCCACGGTGTCTGTATTGAGCCCCGGGGCGATAAACGAGTGGCCGGACGAAATTAGGGGACGGACCGAGCTCCAACGGGCACTTCCGGTTTGGCAACTCGCCGATCGGCCACCAGGTGGCAGTATTGAAGCGTTGCAGAGTTGTGCTGGCTCAGACAGCATCAGCCAAGACTCCGTGGGTGAAATATGAATACCATGACGAAAATATGAAATATTGATCTCAAACACGCCTTACGGCGTGATTGGCAGACAACGCATGGCGGAGAAACCCGCCTTAACACGTGATTGGCGGAGAATGGGTTAATAGTGATTAAAAAAAAAAAAAACATGGATTATTGGAATGTGAGTCAAAGATGTGAGACTGAGCTACTTTCCTGGCATATACTGTACATACAATCTAGCCAACGCTATCCACACACACGTGGGGAAACAGGCTATTTGCCCAGAATTGCGACATGGGTGACTGGAGGGTTAAGTAACCAACCACTGCTGAGACTCTGTAGAGACTGAGCCTAATCTATCAACATACCTAATCCATGTGCTCCATTAGAAACACAACATAACTACACTGATTAATTGGTCTCTGACACTACTGGATGTCATGTATATGGAAATCTCTACTGCACGTGTAATTGGGGTGGGACAGGCCAGCATTGAGCTGTGGGTCGCAGCGGCCGATAAAGTAAAGGCCAATATCTAGCAGCGGAGCAGGGTTGGGGTGTTGGTCCTGGGGGGTCCGGGGGTCCTGAGTGGGGGCGGAAATGTCTTTTGTGATGTCTTTTGTGGTGTTTGTGATAATATAAGTTGTTTTTTATGTTCTGTATTTATTATTTTTTATTATTGCTAATGTCGTTATTGTTGTTATTATTATTGTTGTGGTACTGTGTGGTCTTGTTATTATTATTATTATTATTATTATTATTATTATTATTATTATTATTATTACTGTATTGTGTTGCCTTGTTTTATGTATAAATTGGAAAACATTTAAACACAACATAACTGTGTCAGATAATATAGAAAGCTGTGGTACTTTGCTTTGATTTCTGACCTGTTACACGTGGCTCTTGGTATCGGGTTTTTAGTACCAATACCATCTTTTAACCTGGTATCGGCCCGATATCCAAAAATATCATTTTTGGGGGATGTTACACGAGGGCTTTTTCACTACCGATACATATTCAGACAATTCATCTTTAAAGTAATCCCTGGCACCAGCTTATTGCCTTCACACGCTGTAGTCGTAACACCATTAGTTTGGGATCATTGCACAGACATGATTCAGATATATATAGGCTATAATCCACTTTACTCCATCAGAGAGATTTAATGCATATGAGCTGTAAGACACCGCCATCGCTAATATTCTACTTTCGGGTGCATAATGATGATGATTATAGTAGGAACCAGGATCTATTATGTTAACACACACCGTTGATGAACCATCAGTGCCTCGGGTCTCAGTTCCAGCGGCTCAGTGCAGGGAAATCCTTCCAGAATGGCTTCTACTTCGCTTCCCAGTGACTGAGTGCAACTGAAATCCTGAATGTTCTGCCTGCTTTACTAGGGCTGTTCTCTCTCTGCGTTTATCTGATGAATCGGTTCATTTGGTCTAAGCCCGAGTCAATTAGTCGATTTTCCATGCTGACGGGGGTATTTGTTGAAAGATAGTCAAAGACTCCAGCCACCCAAACAACTGCTTCTTTGCACTGCTGCGGTCAGGCGAGCACTATCGGAGTCTCATGGCCGGTACAGAGAGACTCAAAAAGGAGCTTCTATCCCCAGGCGAGCGCTACCAGAGTCTCATGGCCGGTACAGAGAGACTCAAAAAGGAGCGTCTATCCCCAGGCGAGCGCTACCAGAGTCTCATGGCCGGTACAGAGAGACTCAAAAAGGAGCTTCTATCCCCAGGCGAGCGCTACCAGTCTCATGGCCGGTACAGAGAGACTCAAAAAGGAGCTTCTATCCCCAGGCGAGCGCTACCAGAGTCTCATGGCCGGTACAGGGAGACTCAAAAAGGAGCTTCTATCCCCAGGCAAGCGCTAAGAAGTTCAAAGCCCAAAAACAGGCTTCGGGGACAGCTCTATTGTGAAGTGGCAGGGTGGTCTGGTGGTTAAAGACACCAGTGTAGGGTCTGTAGTACAACGGTAGGGTCACAGGTTTAACCCTCTCAGGACAGCCAATGTGGCCGTCCCTGTTGACGTGTCCCTGGGAGCGAGACGCTGAACCTGCTTGTAGGTGCCTAAATGCCTAGTCTGGTAATTAAGAGTAATTTCAGTTAATAGCAGTTAATAGAAAAGCATTTTGGCCTTGTATTTCATAGGATAAACAGATGGATATTATTATTATAGAAGTTAAAATGTTTTCTTTGTTGTTAGTTTGTTTCTTACAGGATATTTGGCTGATAGGCCGAGGGACTTTTAGTTTGACAGGATAACGGTGATGTCATTGATTACTGTCAGCTGCGGCAAGGTGACAGCTTTTGGTTTAGAAAGAAAACAACGCATATTTTACCGGTGGTCAGGCCAAGTGATGAGAGAGTGGAGCCAGACAGTTTTTAGACCTCTCTCTCTATATTTCCCTGGATAAACTTTGTTAATCTCGCTGCTCTATATATAATTAGGAAACAAGAACGTGTAACCGAGTTGGACATTAAATAGTTGATACTACTTCGTGGTCGGTGCTTTTCTTGTGCGTGGATATGGAACGGGAGGATTCAAAGTTTGAGAGCGTCTGAAGCTTACGGCATCAACAAGTTTCGGATACTACATTTTGTCTAAAAACGTGCTCATTAAAAACGGAACTTGGATTTGGACAGGCCTGACTGGAAAAAGGAACTTTTCGCGGAACGAAAGAAAAAAGAAGTCGTCAACAAGTAAGCTGTATCTTGTATGATCTGACTGAAAGAAGACGTCAAACAGTAAGCTGTACTATGCTGTATCTTGTATAATTTGCCCGAAAGTGGCGTATCCCATTGGAGCTATAACTAACGTTACAGAATATGATCAATGGAAAAAAGCATAACACTAACAGCTTGCGGTCTGGATTGAAACTAAAAGTAATTAAACGCACGTCTGGCTTGCGCGCTCTCCCCAGGTGACTGACATTTTACTAATTGTGGAAAGCGATTGCCGACCGGTGATTCAATAACTGTATCAATATGGAAGGAATTGAAGTCGGTGGCAAAAGGATAGTAAAATTGACGGAGAAAGCCATGCAGGAGCAAGCTGCTAAACGTGAAAAGGCACGCAAACACAAGTTATCAACGCTAAATAACATGATGAAAGAAATAGTGATATTAAAGGAAGATGATGCAAACGTCAGCATTGTCAATAACAAAATGCGTGTTGATTTCAGTAATTTGCAACAAGAGCTAATACAAGTCAACACTGAACTGGGTCGTTTTGTGTCAGAGGAAGAATATGAAGCTGATCAGAAGAATTGTGAGCCTAAAATTGAATCACTGAATTTATTCTTCTGGAAATGTGAGGAATGGATGAAAGAGGTCACAAAACGTTCTGAACCGGCTGAAGATGGTAACAATCAGGAAAAACCTATGGATACCAAATCTAAGTCTGGAACAGTAACAAGTAGATGCTCATCAGGCTCTCGCTCAACAAATACAATCAGACTGACTGCACAGATGGAGCGAGCGGCTCTACAAGTAAAGGCCACCGCTTTAAATGAAAGGTTAGCTCTTGAGCAGGAAGAAGCAGACTGGTTAGCACAAAAACGATGCAAGGAGGCTCAACTACAAGCTGAGGAAGTGAGGTTTGAAGCAGAACAAAAAAAAAAGCTAGAAATACATGCAATGAAGACGGCTCTCGCTGAGTCAGATGCAAAAATGGGAGTTCTGGAAAATTATGAATGTACTACATCAAATGACAGGACTGTCTTAAACATTGAAAAGACAGATGAAAGAGAAGAGAGGAACTTCCAACCGCTATATCAGCGTGCCTCACCACCTCCCCCCAGTAAACCAGAGGACGTGCAGCTTCCAGCAGCACCACTAACGACCAGCATATTAAAAGCAACAAAAAGGGAATTCAATGAAGGATGGGAGCTTCATAGCCTAAGCAAGGCTATCTCCCAACAGGCGAATGTCACAGAATACCTCGTGAAGAATCACAAAGCTTCATTACTTCCTGAGCTCACCATTCCAACATTCACTGGTGACCCTCTAGAATACAAGACATTCATCAGATCTATGGAACATGGAGTTGAAGACCGCACCAGTGACAATCGTGACCGTCTACAGTTTCTGTTGCAGACAACCACATGAGCTGGTCAAAAGCTGCATTCACATGGAGCCTACTGCAGGCTATACCAAAGCAAAACAAATGCTGAAACAGTTCTTCGGCGACGACTTCAAGATAGCGGAAGCCTACATCAAAGAGGCTCTGGAGTGGCAGACAATCAAGCCTGAAGACGGTGCAGCATTGCAGTCATTTGCATTGTACCTCACAGGCTGCTCCAACACAATGACGGATATAAGCTACATGGAGGACTTGGAAAACGCATCCAACATAAGAGCGCTGGCTAATAAGCTACCGTACAGACTCAGAGAATCTTGGAGAAGACACGCCTGCGACTTACAAGAAAGAACCAACAAAAGGGCAAGGTTCAAGGATTTCGTAGACTTTGTCAACAAGCAAGTTAGATACGCTCTACACCCGCTCTACGGAAACATAAAGGACAACACTACAGCCACAAAAGAACCAAGTCAACAGAGAACAAAAGAATACAAGACAAGGACACACAAGTCACAAAAGGTGTACGCTACAGCAGTTGACTCCCCCAAGGCTGAAATGACTAGAGGCATGAAGGAGAGCAACGAACGTGCAACACCAAAGACTCCAACCGCTGCAGTGGACGCAAACAGCAAGCCCTGTGGCTATTGCAACGGAGAGCAGCATACCCTTACAGTTTGTAGAAAACTCAAGAGCAAACCACACAAAGAGAAGATAGACTTTCTAAAAGGCAAAGGTCTATGTTTTGCGTGTTTGAAACATGGTCACATGAGTAACAGCTGCACAGACAAAGTGCAGTGTCAAGAATGCTCTCGACGACACCCCACACTGCTTCACTACAACTTTAAAGATCGCTCTAAAGACTCTCAAGAGGAAGCGAAGTCAACGGAACAAGAAGTGACAAGTGCTCTTGTACAAATGATGGAGGCCTTCGGTGTCACTGGGGCCGGAAAGGAAGATTGCGCTCTCTCGATTATTCCAGTGCGCGTCAAGGCACAGAAGGGAACCAAGGAAGTAACGACGTACGCGTTTCTGGACCCGGGTAGCTCAGCTACTTTTGCCTCAGAGTCGCTGATCTCACAACTGAACATGGATGGACGCAAAGCAAGCATCTTGCTGCGAACAATGGGATCAGAATCTGTTGTGGACACAAATATTGTGAATGGACTGGAAATAAGCAGCCTGGATGGAAAACAATTCATCGAGCTTCCAGAGGTGTTTTCTCGGAAAACCATTCCCGTCTCCAAGGAGAACATTCCCCGGCAAGAGGATGTCAGCCGATGGCCTCACCTAAAGGAGGTGAAGCTTCCCACTATCCAAGCTCAGGTTGGATTGCTCATAGGAGCAAACGTCCCGAAGGCAATGGAGCCACTCCAAGTGGTGAGCAGCGTGCACAAAGGACCATATGCCGTCAGAACGATCCTAGGCTGGACAGTTAATGGACCGCTCAAAGGCGGAAGTGACGCAAGCCAGAAGAGCAAGCGGACAGCAGTGACCGCAAATCAAATCTCAGTCGCCAGGCTAGACGAGCTTTGGCAGCAGCAGTTCAAAGTAGACTTTCCGGACGCCGGACAAGATGAAGACATCGAGATGTCAAAGGACGATCACCAGTTCATGAATATGGTGTCACAATCCTCAAAACTTGTGGATGGACATTACAGTGTTTGCCTGCCAGTCAAGAACAAAACACTGTACTTGCCCAACAGCAGATCAGTTGCCGAACAACGTGCGCTGAACCTACGAAAAAGATTCTCGAAAGACGACAAGTTTTGCACAGAGTACGTGGCGTACATGGATAATATCCTCAAGAAGGGCTACGCCGTGAGACTCGACAACGCTGATCAGGAGTCAGCAAAAGGAAGAAAGTGGTATCTGCCTCATCACGGAGTCAGACATCCAGTTAAAAATAATCTACGTGTCGTCTTCGACTGCGGAGCAAGCTTTCAAGGAACATCACTGAACCAGCAGCTTCTGCAGGGACCGGACCTGACAAGCTCCCTAATAGGGGTCCTGACAAGGTTCAGACAAGAGACCGTGGCGGTCATGGCCGACGTGGAGGCTATGTTCCACCAGGTCAGAGTCAGCGATGAAGACACCGACCTCTTCAGATTCCTCTGGTGGCCTGAAGGGAACTACGAAAAGAAACTCGTCGAACACAAGATGTTAGTCCACATCTTTGGTGCAACATCATCGCCAAGTGTTGCAACGTTTGCACTGCAGAAATGTGCAACGGATCACGAGGAAGAGTTTGGCCCTGAAGCAGCCAAAACAGTCAAGAAGAACTTTTACGTCGACGACTGTCTTAAGTCGACCGCCGACGAAGAGACAGCCATCACTCTTTGTGCTGGCTTACGAAAGATGTTGGCAAAAGGTGGATTTCGCTTGACGAAATGGTCGAGCAATAGCCGAATGTTGCTCAACTCGATCCCCGAAGAAGAAAGAGCCCAAGGGTTTCAACACCTGGACTTAGACGAAGACAACCTGCCGGTGGAGAGAGCATTGGGGATCCAGTGGTGCGCCGAATCAGACCAGTTCAGGTTCAAGATCAACCTCAAAGATCGCCCGCACACTAGGAGAGGCCTGCTTTCCCTCGTCAGCTCTATCTTCGACCCTTTGGGGTTTCTCGCTCCAGTGGTGCTGCCCGCCAAGATACTCCTACAGGATATCTGCAGGCAGAAGTATGGCTGGGACGAGGAGCTACCGGATAACGTCATCCAGACATGGGAAAAATGGATCTCAGGACTGCAAAGGCTTGAGAACTTCGGAGTGGACAGATGCGTCAAGACGAAGCAGTTTGGAGCTCCAGTCTCCGCACAGCTCCACCACTTCGCCGACGCAAGTCTAGAGGCTTATGGAACAACAAGCTACCTGCTACTGCGCAACGCGACTGGCATAGTTCAAACTGCCCTGATGATGGCAAAGGCGAGGGTCGCACCCTTAAAGTCTCCAACCATACCAAGGATGGAGTTGACCGCGGCCGTAGCTGAGGTCAAGATGGACAAGTTTCTCAAGAAAGAGCTCGAACTCGAGCTGCAAGATTCTATCTTTTGGACCGACAGCACAGCTGTGCTGAAGTACTTGAACAGCGAAAGCACAAGATTCAAGACATTTGTGGCTAATAGAGTCATAGCTATCCTGGAGCATTCTCAGACCTCACAGTGGAGAATACCACTGTGAACCCCGCAGATCTCGTCTCAAGAGGACAGACTGTCGACGCATTCCTGAAGGAACAAAGCTGGCTGTCGGGACCAAGTTTCCTGCACTGTTCACAAGACCAGTGGCCCAAGAACCCAGATCCTGGAATGCTGGACGTCGATGATCTGGAGATCAAAGGAGTAGCTCAAGTGCATGTCATTCAGGCGGAAGAGCCGAAAGACGCAACGGGACAGTTGATGAACCATTTCTCATCCTGGACAAGGCTTAAACGCGCCGTTGCCTGGTTTCTGAAGCTGAAGGTCCTGCTTAAAGAGCTGAAAGAAGAGAGAAAGGCACCAGATGGAAAAAGCAAAGTGAGCCGGTTCAAAAAGGCTTTCCAAGGAAAAGGCCTCACCTGCAAAGATCTAGCCGTGGCAGAAAAAGAAATTGTCAAGCACACCCAGAAACGAACCTTCAAAGAAGATTTGACAATGCTAATGGAACAAGGAAGGGTGAAGAAAAGTAGCTCACTCTTCAAGTTGAATCCAATACTGGAGGATGGAATCATGAAAGTAGGAGGAAGGCTGAGCCGAGCGGCAATGCCTGACGAAGCCAAGCAGCAAGTAATCTTGCCCAAAGACTCGCACATCACAAGGCTTGTGCTGAGACATATTCACGACAACACAGCTCACGCAGGAAGAAATCACATGTTGGCTCAGCTGCGTCAAAGGTTCTGGATACCTGGAGCAAATGGAGCCATCAGACAAGTGCGTCACCTGCAAACGGCTACATGGAACAACTGGACAACAACTCATGGCAGACCTACCTACCTGCAGGGTCCTGCCAGACGACCCCCCCCTTTACAAGAGTCGGCGTTGATTACTTCGGCGGCGTCCTTCTTCACGAGTCTGAGGACTTTTGATGAACTTTATTCCGAAGGCAAAGCCTCACCTCGGGTGGGGAGAAAAAGATGATGAACCGAAGTCAAGTCTCTGTCATGGGCAGAGCGAAGATCAAGATCTTCACTTCTTCAGTCTAGTTTAATTTTGAGACTTTAGATTGTGATATTTAAGTTAAATGACATTTAGACGCCTTAACAAGTTTTACAATGAACTATAATGAATTACGGTTCATACAGAAGTTCTGTATGAACCGTAATTCATTATAGTTCATTGTAAAATAGCAACAGTAGTGTAATTATGGTCAAAACCCTATAAATAGCATTTGGAATAATAGATCTTTCTCTCAGAATGAATGCAGCATGGTTTATATAGCGTTATCGGAATATACGGGGTGTAGGCTACTGACTGACTGCGCTCCGCGTAGCTTGATTGATTGATTGAAAAGTTTATTAACAGATTGCAGAATGGGTACAGTACAGTACAGCTCAGTACATACAATTGTTAAGGGGATGCAGACCAGAGAAAGACTTTCGTCTTGTTTACATCAGGGTCCCCCATTTTCAATTCATCATAAATCATAAAGCTCAACTCGTTATTATTTTGCGCACAGACCGCAGAAACACAGGAACGTTTTGATTATATTTAAAAGGCTTTACGTTAAACGAAACAAGTGGAATTTCGAAGCTGTAAGCAGAATACAAGTCATATGAATATAGTGTTCTTCCCCCTTTTTACTGTATAAGAAAGAATAGAAAACGCATTGCAATGACACCAGATAGTGGACAGACTATGTATATGATGGGATTCAAGTTCGCGTTTTTGTTGATCATAGGCATGCTGTCAGAGTATGATATCTTAATCAAACATTCTAGAACATTTGTCGTCACAGATCATGTCCTAATAGAACATAGGCTATGGCATGGATCGTGATATTGTGTGGACTGTTATTATTACTGTACCGGTACCACCCATTGTGACAACAGCCTTGTGAGTCCCGCACACAAACATGATGGAATTCAAGTTCATGTATTGAAAGGCAGGCTACATCATACATGCAGTGAGATTCATTGTTCTTGTATATGCTCTCGTATTATTGTTTATATAGGCTACCCAATACTGACATCAAAATAGATTGTAGTATGCCTCTAGAAATCATATGCAGCAGGTAGAAAATTTACGGGAGATCCATCGCGATTTGGAATAAAATTGAGGAGAACTTTAATCCCTGGGTATTAATCAAACAACACGGGAAAAGGCAGTCATATTCCAGCGCGGTATTTATTAGTGTTTGCGCTGCCCAGGCAGCAATGGTTAATAGATATCATATCCGACATCACCGTAAGTGTACACGTCTGTCAGCCTGTCTCATGACACGCTTCCCTCGGCTTAGTCCATTTTTCCACATTTCATGGGTGTATTCCATTACCGTATATGGTTAATCGGGGCGTTTCTGGTATGCAAGTACTTAAAACAGTGCACGAGCTCAAACGTAGGATCAAAGTCATATTCATCATGACAGGTGTGCGTAGAACCTGCGTACGCACGTGTGATGAATCCCGACTTTCCTGTGCGTACACTCATTCTAAATTCTGTGCTTACGTGTGGAAATAGAACATGTTCTACGCACACGTTGATGAATGAGGGCCCTGGACTTTTACACTTACAAATGTACACTTACTGTATATTTCTGTATATTTTTTTACTGTATATTTTATATTATTATATATATTATGTGACAAAGGAAATGTATATCCCGGACCGTATTTTATTCTTAGGCTTATTGTTGTTGAGATCAGAGGCTCTGTGTAGGATTGTTAGTAACTGTCTAACTGTACATATGGCTGTTTACTCTAGTAACTGTTTACCTGCATATATATAATTGTCTCCACCAGTGACTGTCTAGTTGCATATATATCTGTTCCCACTGGAGGGCGCTCTAAGCGGAGCCACCCAGGTACCCACCCATTTCGTTCTCTCCCCCAATGTCTCTCAGTGAGAGAAGACTTGTGTTACTGCTGCTTACCATGTGAATAAAAGAAGTCACGCCAGTTCAGGCTCAAGATAGAAACCATGCCTCTTGACCACATTATTGTCGCCCTATAGTTGAATTCTGTTAACAGGTTATGGGCCCAGATAACGCCGGGGCGAAATAGTGGAGGTACTGTAGCAAGCTTAGCTGAAGTTATAGGCTAGGATAGCACCGGGAGCATCGCGTGGCTAGTCGCTAGGCCAACAAGAGCAAAAGCTAAGCATACCATTAACGAAGAGGATGGAAAACAAGAGAAGAGACAAATGGCCGACATTCAATGGAAAAGCAGAGAACTACGAGCTCTGGGAAGAGCGCATGCTGTGCTGCATGCACGGGGTGGGGCTGAAGGAGACGATCCTGGTGGCCCCCACGGGAGAACTGACGGCGGAAGAGCAAGCCCTGGACGACCAGCGGAACGCCAGCGCGTACTGTGAGTTAGCGCCGATGCCAGGGTTTCCGTTAGCCGCTAATTACCGGTATTTGACCGGCAAAATCTGTTGAAGTCCGACATATTTAATCTCTCCGGTCTTAATGTCTGGTGAAAATAATTCCCTCTAAGCACAATTTGATTATTTGAATTGTATTAAAATAGGCTAAAATTAAATAGCCTATGCGATGAACGAAACAATCATTACATTTGTTTCATCGTTGCTTCACCAAGCAGGTCTAATAATGACAACGCTGTTGTCAGCGGGAGCTTGCTGCTAGATTTGCGACTGCATGCAGCTGCAGAGCCGCAGCTGCACACCAGCTGTGCCGGCACAGTGCAGTACTCCAATTCAGCCATTGGCAATTCAGCTGTTGGGTGGGGGGCGCTGCTGAGCGGTCCCCAGATAGAGCCTGAAAACAGCTGAATCTGCTGCTCTGCAGCGGCATACTCTTGCAAATAAGTCGTTGGGAGGTGGAGAGAGTCATCACGCAAACCCATGATAATGTTGCCGTCTCGCCAAATTTCTCAGTTCTTCGCTTGATATAATTAATACAAATGTCCAATATAACGGAATTCGTTAGCTCATAAAAATGTGATTATAACAGACTGCTGTTTATTAATGTCGGGCCGACTGCCCACAGACACCTATTTGATTTAAAGTCGGCAGCAGCACGGAGTCTCGAGACTTATTTTATTTGGAATATAATGACTATACGCAAAAGTAGCCTAGTTTTAAGTTAAAATATTATAAATCTACATGCCTTGAGGATGTCATTCTTTATATAGCCTGCCTATCAATTGTTTTTAAGCTCAATAAACTCTGACCGGAATTTCTCTCATTTGACCCTGAGACCGGCAACAATTTTTTCTAACGGAAACCCTGGCCGATGCTCGACGACACCAGCTGGGGCTGATATTCCGCGACACTAAAGACAGAGGCAGAGAAAGCCTGGCGGTATTGAGAGAGCATTTCATCGGACGAGGAAGACCCAGAGTCGTGGCCCTCTACACAGCACTAACGGGCCTGAGGAAGGGGACC
The DNA here is from genome assembly GCF_963971535.1 of Notolepis coatsorum. Taxonomy (NCBI): domain Eukaryota; kingdom Metazoa; phylum Chordata; class Actinopteri; order Aulopiformes; family Paralepididae; genus Notolepis; species Notolepis coatsorum. The sequence continues at coordinate 100,429,590 of NC_140176.1, forward strand.
ACCGAAACTGTGACCGAATACGTCAACAGAGCGGAGCAAATCACTACGCCATTGAGGAGTGCCGGAAAAGCACCGAGCAATGGGCTAATGATGGCGATGATGATGAGAGGACTACCGGAGATGTACAAACCGGTCACACTCCTGGTAACACACGGTTCAACGGACATTACGTTGGGACAATTCAAGGCTAAGTTAAGGAACTTCGAGGCCTCAGAAGACACCCACCCAGCCGCCGCGGAGGAGGGGGAGATGGTGCTAAAGGCCCGAGCGACGCCAAGAGAGAGAACCAGTACCACGACGGAACTGGCGTGTTGGCGAGGCGGAGATAAAGGCCATCGGAGAAGCGAATGCACAAAGACTGTCTGGTGTAGCTTCTGCAAATCCACGGGGCACACAGACAGAGCATGGACAAGATGGCGGCTACGGACGAGACGACGGCCATGAACGAGACAGAGGCCACGGACAAAATGGCGACTACAGGCGAGACGAAAGCCACGGACAAAATGGCGACTACAGACAAGATAACGCTGTGGACAGGATGACGACAGCGGACACGACGGCGGCGACTATCGACGTGAGATGAATCGAGACGACGCCCGGAGAATCGATGGCGGCGACGATCGACGTGAGGCGAGTGGAGACGACGCCCGGAGGATAACAGGGGAAAACTGCGCTTTTGGAGCGCGGACGGCGGGCATCGCCGGACCGGCCCAGCTACAGCGGGCCCAGAGAAGGGGACTGATCGTGGACACGGGCGCATCGTCCCATGTCATCAACGACAGGAGTCGGTTCAAGAACTTTGACGACACTTTCCACTCGGAGAGGCACTGCATGGAGCTGGTGGACGGTAGACGCATCTACGGATTGGCACAAGAGAGGGGAGACGCACAGGTATGCCTCACGGACAGCAAGGGGCGCCGGCGTACGGTGACGCTAAAGAAAGCTCTATACGTGCCATCGTTCCCACAAGCACTATTCTCTGTAATAGCTGCTACTGCAAGCGGCGCCAAGGTATTCTTCAATAAAGGTAAAAATTTTCTTGTAGAACCTGACGGTACCCGATTTGACATAAAGATGTACCAGAGAATATTTTATCTGAAAACGGAGTGTAATGACAACGACCAGTGTAACGATAATGATGATATGTGTAGCGGGACGGCCAGTCACGATATTCAGACATGGCATGAGATTATGGGTTATTGTAAGTAGTGTCAGAGGGCATGCACATTGAGGGGGAGAAGCGTAGACCTGACAAAAGTTGTACAATGTGCAAAACGGGGAAGTTTACCCAACCGAGATACAGAAATCCCACAGACAGAGTAAGGGTACCACTTGCACTAGTTGACATGGACCTAGCAGGCCCAGTAAGCAACGAGTCCATAGGAGGTTTTAGATATGTACAGTCTTTTACAGATGTGTGTACAGGGGCAGTGTTTGTTTACTTTATCAAAGAAAAGAGTGACACACTCCAGGCCACAGAAAGATTCCTGGCAGACGTAGCCCCTTATGGTACAGTAAGATGTTTGAGGTCCGACCACGAAACCGAGTTCACAAACAGAGAGTTCCAATCACTGTTGAGAAGGTATAAGATAAGACACGAGACGTCACGTCCATATCCCACACACCAGAGCGGGGTGGCAGAGAGGGAATGGCACACCCTTTTCGAAATGGCTAGGTGTAAGCTAGCAGATAGTAACTTACCAAAGAGCCGGTGGCATTATGCGGTGCAAGAAGCCGCTTACACCAGAAACAGGTGCTTTAATAAGCACTCGGGCACCACTCCGTATACAGCGCTGACAGGAAAGAAGTGTAATCTAGCCAGAATGCACCGATTTGGATCAGTGTGTTATGCGTACCTGCAGGACAGGGGAAAACCCAAGTCCAAGGATGTAAAATGATTTTTCGTAGGACACGACAGAGGACAGAGTCCTGCTTTCCTAGTTTATCACCCCGGTAACGGGAGAGTGCAGAAACACATGCTAGTCAAGTTTGTCACGAAGACAACCTGTGAGAGTGAGACACAGACAGAGGAGCCAGAGCTGGACTCCAGAGCAAGGTGTGTAGAAATATAAACACATCACCCCAGTGTACTTAGTACAGTTGTGCAGACAGACAGTCAGCAACCCCCAGAGGGCGATGACGAGAAGCACCTGAGGGTGACGTCAAGTGCCCCAAGCAGTGGGAGGTATCCCCAAGGGAACACAAACCCCCAGAATATCTGCCAGACTATGCCAGGAAAGGGAGTGACGAGGAGGACAATACACCTACCCCCATTGAGTACTACTACAGGGTAGCCAGTAGAGATGTTCCGATACCATTTTTTCCTTTCCGATCCGATTCCGATACCTAAGCTTTGGGTATCGGCCGATACCGATACTTATCCGATACCAGTGCATACATTAAAAAAATAAAAAAATAAAAAAAATATTATATAAATTATAAAACTTTTTTTTTTTTTTTTTTAATACAGCTACTGTTTATATTTTAGTAATAACTATAAAGTTTTATTCAACAACAGGTGATTGTATAGATTAGTATTAGTATCAGTAATTGAAAACTATCTCAATGAGTTCACCCACGGAAAGGTTGTTGGCACATTAGTTCCACACGGACATTATTCGTTGCTGCACTTGCTTCCACAAGAAGGCTCCGTTTAGTAGCAGAGGCTCTGTTGTTGTGATTTTTGCACAATAAATATTCAACATTCTCTTTTGAGACTCCGCCTCAGACTCTTATCATTTGGCACTAAAAGCTAAACATTGTCGCCGATATGGCTGTCCGCAACATGTCATTAATTGTGTACGCGACGTGCAATTGTGCAATGACGACATTATCGTGAGCTAGGTTAGCTAGCATCAGAGCTACCGGTATATGGAAAAACTAACGTTACTGGTGAGTGGTGACATTGTGATTTAACTTGGAATACTCCTTTGCCAACTTGCTGTACTTTGCTTGCAGGTCTGCAGCCATTATTGCTGGATGATTGAATAGCCCCAACTTTAGCCAAGGTAACGTTATGGCTAAACCTTTAACGTTAGTTAATGCTAGCTTTCGGTTAGCTGTTCAGCTAATGCTAATAACATCAGAGCTCCCCGTCAACAGCGCTCTGCCGGGACGATGGCATTTTAAGAAAGTATCTGCTCTGCTGTTAAAATGGCAATTGACACTTTAATTCACGGTCGATTAAGCACACGTTTGTTTTATAATGCTCACTCAGCGAGTAGGGTATATCTACAGAGCCCAACGTCCGCAGTGTTGTTGATAAATTACGTCATATGGTATCGGAGCACAACATTAGAGGGTACTCGCCGATACCAGCATTTTAGGCAGTATCGGCGGCATTTCCGATACTGGTATCGGTATCGGAACAACTCTAGTAGCCAGTGGGGTAAACCCGACCTTTAAGGAGGCCACATTGTCCCCCGAAGAGGGCAGACAGACAGTGGGAGGGAAATGTATTCGATCCAGGAGGGTATTGAAGACCACGGTAAATACAAAGTATGGTTCATAGAAAATGTATTGAATGCTGAAGAATTGAGCCATTATGTTTGGTCCCATGTTTAAGTACAGAGGTGGATGAGTTACCAGGTTTAAAATACTGAAATGGATCTTATGTTTAACCCCATGTTCAAGTACAAAGGTGGGTGGTTTACAATGTTAAAGTACAGAGGTGATTCAATGTTTAAATACAAAAGAGGATCTATGTTTAAAATACAGAAGTGGAGGATTTGATCATCGTTCCAGACCACAAAAGAAAGACCTAGGCAGGTTAAACCATTTTATAGGTATGGACTTCGAACAGTCTGCCAACTGTGTAAAAATATCCCAGAAGAGATATGTGGGGAAAGGTCCTGAGATGTTTTTGACTGGAGTAAGAAATGTATAGATAAACTGTGGGTAGCTTCATTCTGTTGGACAACCTGTACTCGCCCTGACCTATGTTCTGTAGTGAGTAAGAGTGTCATAATATGTTTGTTGACCCCACAGAGAATAATTGAACTACGTCAAAAATATGTTTTTCGTTATCCCAGAGGTGCTGCAGACGGACAGCAGTGTTTCAGAAAAGACAACAAAAGTTTAAGGGCTTAGAGCCTACAGGGATACTATCAGCCTGTGAAGCTGAGTATATGTTTCTAGCTATGACAATGCAAAATGTGTTTATCTAGAGCAACTGCTCGAAGTGATGAAGATAAGGTTATGAATGTATTGTTCAAAATGCAGTAGGTAATTGAAATATATCCTCTATGCCGAATATGGTGTTTTTGAAGAATGGGCGTTCTGTCAAAACCGTTTAAAATGATGAACATTGTGTATATATGGAGACTGTTGTTTATAAGGACAACCAGGGGACCATTGTGATTACTAGGAACCCAATGTGTCAATATAGATGTAAACATGTCATTATAAATAATATCATCTCATCAGGTATGCCATCAGATAAGAAAGAATGACACCGGTTTACTGTCCAACGGACAGGGATTTGCAAAGGTCATGTTTAATGTGAGGATATTGACTGTCATACCCTATGGATGTTTTTGGGATTATATATTATTTCCTTTGTTAAATGTTTTTCCCAGAAGTCAGCCAGTATGCTAATGCGACCTAAGTGGGAGTGTTGAGATCAGAGGCTCTGTGTAGGATTGTTAGTAACTGTCTAACTGTACATATGGCTGTTTACTCTAGTAACTGTTTACCTGCATATATATAATTGTCTCCACCAGTGACTGTCTAATTGCATATATATCTGTTCCCACTGGAGGGCGCTCTAGGCGGAGCCACCCAGGTACTCCACCTTATGGCGAGTATAAAAGCAAAGGTATCCACCCATTTCGTTCTCTCCCCCAATGTCTCTCAGTGAGAGAAGACTTGTGTTACTGCTGCTTACCATGTGAATAAAAGAAGTCACGCCAGTTCAGGCTCAAGATAGATTGTTTTTGTCTATTCAAATGTCTACTGTTTACTGTGAGTGATTTGTCGTGCCAAATTTCCCTCGGGATGAATAAAGTATTCCTATTCTATTCTATTCATCTCTGTTGCACTGCCCCACATGTGTCCAGCTCACGGCCCGTCGGCCCCCTCCTCATCTGGCCAACCACACTGAATTTGTTTATGAATCCATTTTGGCCCGCTGCCTCGCCTATAGGTGGAATTCAACTGACCTGTGATCATGGAAATCAAGCGTTCCTCGCGAAAATGTCCCAACTTTTCAAGCTAATGAATGCGGAGAGAGGGATCTGCACCGGCATCTTGTTTCTATTGAATAAAAACTAAGGCGTCGATCTGCTTCCGTGCACCATTGGAGAAGGACGCAATGTGTATAGTCTTCAGTCGTGGCTACTTGTTGTTTTTATTTTTCACTTTCGCTTTTAAAAGCTCGTCAGTCATCCGCTTTCACTCGACTCAAGCCGTGGTTTTATTCGGTTGCATCCAATTTGACTTTATCAAGTGGATTATTGCAGATTCATCACCACCTATACTCTGAAATCTGTGGAAACTGTTGTTTTTGGCGCAAGTGAAAGCGGCTGTAGAGAGAGATACTGAGGTGAAAGATGTTTTCTGTGTGCGTGCGTGTGTGTGTGTGTGTGTCACTGTCAGTGAGAGTGTGTGTGTGTGTCACTGTCAGTGAGAGTGTGTGTGTGTGTGTGTCACTGTCAGTGAGAGTGTGTGTGTGTGTGTGTGTGTGTGTGTGTGTGTGTGTGTGTGTGTGTGTGTGTGTGTGTGTCACTGTCAGTGAGAGTGTGTGTGTGTGTGTCACTGTCAGTGAGAGTGTGTGTGTGTGTGTGTGTGTGTGCGTGCGTGCATGTGTCACTGTCAGTGAGAGTGTGTGTGTGTGTGTGTGTGTGTGTGTGTGTGTGTGTGCGTGCTCCACAATTGCTAATCTTACAAACTCTTGTGGGTGAATAATTAATTAAATCCTAAATTATGTCATTTCAATCTATAAAATCTATAATAAACCAATTATCCATAAATGATGCCTCCTTACCCTACTTTTAAACAGCCCTCGTTGTTTATTCATTGAGGCGCCAGAGAATGAACAGAACAACATATTGAGCCGGTGCACAAACTGAATAATAGATCAACAAAATGACCAATTAAGCCGCAGTGACCTAAGGGAAATGCACATTTCTTAGGTATTCTTAGGTTTTTCTTATGTTTTTAAGAGAGACTCAGAAGGAGCTTCTATCCCCAGGCCATCAGGATGCTCAATGACTCCATGTAACATCAACCCATCCATCTACACTCACTGCACACACATCCACATGCACACACTCACTTTTAAACAAACACTCACCTTAACACTCACTTTAGACACACTACATTATATGTATCTATTTATTAAAGAGATTTGCACTATATTCATCATAGTCATACCTCATTTGCATTTGCACCTTGCCTTAAAGTTTTGTACCTCATTGTCTGCATTTTTACTCACTGTACTTAGGTTGTACTTTAGCTTGTAGATTGTATTGTATATTGTATAGTGTTATTCCTCTTTTACTACTTTTTTACTGTATGAAGCATATTCTCAGGGGCTCATACAGAACCAAGCATTTCACTGTAAAGTACATGTACGTTATAATATGTGACAAATAAAAAAAACTTGAACTTGAACTATTAGTACGTGTCCGCCCACAAAGTCATCTGTGTTTTTCATTCCGCCCCCCCCCTTGGTATGCCTGCGACGCGTATCGTCTCAAGAGGGTGAAGGAATGAATGGGCTTCAGAGTAGCTGTACTGTTTCTGCCAGCCAACGGCCCACCATACACCACCCCACCCCCGATACCCCCAGAGGTCCACAATGGAAATAACTACTTTTGGCTTTATTGTGTTTTTAACCTCAATGATTTTTTTTTTAATGTACCGGTATGTATGTATCCCTGCTGGGCAGTTTTATATTATGTATCTTTTATGAATGATCAAATAAATTCAATCAATCATGTAAATGTATTGTGATTTACGTGATTCAAATCCCAAATGAAAAGCAAAGGGCTGAACATGTAGTAGGTATTGGAGGACATTCTCAGATAGCGACATCAGCCATCATCACATTCAGAACGCAGCGGCCCGCCTGATCTCAAACCTACCAAAGTCGGCCCATGTCACCCCACTTCTCAGGGACCTGCACTGGCTCCCCATTGCTGCACAAATCCGCTTCAAGGCCCCTCGACCTGGCATACCGTGCGGCAAAGGGAACCGCTCCCGCCTACCTCCGGTCAATGGTCTCTAACTACACACCCTCAAGACCCCTACGCTCTGCATCTTCTGACCGCCTCAGACCTACTCCTATCCGAGCCCCGGGAGGGTCATCAAAGAGAAGTCGCCTATTCTCAGTCCTTGCCCCACAATGGTGGAAGGAACTACCCACCCCAGTTAGGACAGCCGTCGACTAAAGACACACTTCTTCAATCAATATCTGAAATGGAAGGAGAAAGAAAATAATCAAACCCTAACTAACCTTACCGTCACACAATAAACTAACCTGCACTGTAGCACTCAACACTTTGATGAACATTGTTACTCAGCTGATAGAGTTGTGCCCTTCCTGATGACTTGTCGTACACAACTTGTAAGTCGCTTTGGATAAAAGCGTCAGCTAAATGACTAAATGTAAAATGTAAATGAGGTAAAAACAAGCACCCGTTTCTCAGAAATCTAGAAAACGTTGTGTTGGCTGGGTTGTTTGAGACGCACGCTTGGGCACTCTGTCCTGTGCGTCAGTCCCTTAATGATCTACAGCGTGTCAACGGAATCCAAACACGGAACGACTCCCAGCGTGCGCTCAGGTATAGAAGAAGGGGATATCGGAATGACCCAGGTCACATGAGGAGGCACTCTCGTTTATTTAGGGCGTGTGTGTATAATAACTTTGTGTGTCACGCTGACCTTGGTGTCAACAGTTTGGCCCGACGAGAGACCCAGGGAAAACAACGGCCTGTTTTGAGAGGATGGACGTGAGGCGTTGTTAATTTAAGCTATGTTTTTACTATGTGTGTTGAGCAAAAGCTTCTGCCCTTCTCTCTGAAGCTTTTAGGACATTTTACAATATAGGGAAGTTCAGGAGAACTATCACTATCACTGTCAGAACTCGGGACGTGAAAACTCGAGACTCATTATCCACGTGCACTCACTGGACTATCTTGTTTTTTGTACTTTTTATATTGTATTTATATTTTATATTGTATCTATCGTGTATATAGATACTGGAATGTATAGGACTGTGAAGCTCTGTATCCCCCCCCCCCCCCCCCTCCCATGGTGCTTTGACACCCGAATTTCCCCAAGGGGATTAATAAAGGATCATCTTATCTTATCTCAAACTGGGATATAGAGCCTTTGCCCCATAATGACACAGGCTACAGTAGTGTGACCTTTATCCACACAGTAGCTACTAATGCATAGGCCACATGTGCAATTAAGCAAGTTTAGACAATATATTATATAAATATATATATAAATATATATACAGTATATATATATACATACATACACATAAAGTAACTGCCTTCTCTAGGAAAGTGCTGCACGCCTGAGGCGCAGCCACTCACGTGTGCATGAAAAAATGTTTGAAATATTTGACATATGCGTGTAAAATTGACCAGCTGTTGCCAACTTGCTACTGTCTAGAGATGGCGGTGGGGGTCAAAAGAAGGGATAACTGTCGTCACACACTTCAAAGGCCACCAAGAATGCTGTGTACGGGGACAGGAGGAGTGGACACACTGAGAGGAGGTCTGGGCGGCGGGGGGCCCCTTGGGACTATCTCAAATCTCAACGCCCCCTTTTCCTAACGGCGGCGGGGGGCGGGGGGGGGGGGGTTAATGTAATCACCTCTGATGTAGACGTCGTCGTCCGCCCGCATGAACCACTCGTACTTATCCAGGTAGTGGTCGTGCATGTACTTCAGCATCATGAACGACTTCTTCTGCGGCGGGTACGAGTCGTCCACGCCCGCCAGTGACACCACCGGCACGGGCGCGGGCAGTGGCACGGCCCCGGAGCCCTCGCTGGAGAAGAACTCCACCTTGCCCGGCACGGAGCGTGTCCACGTGCGGTGCGCCGCCACGGCGCGCGTGTCCAGGTACTTCTTGGCCGTCATGACGCCGACGTAGAGGAAGCGCGGCCTGGGGGCTCGTCGGGGGCTGTTGTTGTTTGGCCCCCCTCCCCCCCCCCTGCCGTCCCCGCTGCTGCCGTTGCCCGTCTTGTGGACGCCCTCCTCCCCCTCCTCCTCCTCGCTGCCACCCGCCGCCTCCTGGCTCACGGCGGGCGCGCCGTCTCTGCGTAGCGACGCCGCGTCGCCCCCCGCGGTGGCGGGCACCTTAGCGTTGTTGTTGAACGCGGCGTTGCTGTAGTAGGAGCACATGGAGGACGAGGACTTCTTCCTGCGGCCGCTCAGCTCCACCTGCACCCGGGGCGCGATCAGCCAGGAGGCCGCCGTGAAGCCCAGGAACACCCCGACGATCACGCTCATCCACGGTCTCCTCGATCTGACCGCCATGGTCCGGTCCGGATAAACACTGCGGGGGGGGGGGGGGGGGGGGGGGCCTGGTGGGAGTGGATGGTGTGGTGTAATAACAATATTGCGGGATCTACCACGTGCAGCAGTTGCCATGCATTGTCATGGTGACTAGTTGAGTGTTACTTGAAGAAGGGGGAGAGAGAAGACACTCTTCTCCACCGCCTCCAGAGACAACAGCCCTGACATCGTGGGTCCAACAGGACATCTATCATCCGCCTCTTATGTCATGGCGGTGCAGCTCTCTCAGGTGGGAGGGGAGGTCAGCCGTCAGCCTTCGTTACTTAGTTGGGATCAAAAGAAAACAGCCTCTTTATAGTTGTAATCTTTAATAATAAAACAGCCTCTTTATTATGTGTGTCCGACGCGACGGGAGAAGTTGTCCTCCAGCCAGAAGAAGTCCACTGGATACATCCTCCGGGGGGGAGAAGAAGAACAAACCCAAACAAGTTGCTGTAATGTCAGATAAAAACACTCACTGTCCACCGAATAGTCCTCCGTTAGTCCGTTAGTAAGCACCCGAACACAGCTCACTGTCTGCTATAACAGGAGGTGCTGGTGGGCTTCAGACGCCCCCCCCCGACTCGCCATTTTGTTGACTATTATTGCCGTGTGTCTGTGTTGTTAGAGAGTTAAGAGTTCCTCCAGGTCCTCCTCGGTCCTCGTCTCCCCGCCGCCCCGCGTGTTGTGATCAGGCTCCCGGTGCTGCTGCTGCTGCTGCCCGGTCACCGAGAAGAGAGAGAGAAGTAACGGTCTGGTGTCCGCTTCCTCCAGCTGGGGAGAGAGGGAGGAGCGAGAGAGAGAGAGAGAGAGAGAGGAGAGAGAGAGAGAGAGAGGAGAGAGAGAGAGAGAGAGAGAGAGAGAGAGAGAGAGAGAGAGAGAGAGGGGGGAGAGAGAGAGAGGGAGAGAGAGAGAGAGGGAGAGAGAGAGAGGGAGATAGAGAGAGAGAGAGAGGGAGAAGAGAGAGGGAGATAGAGAGAGAGAGAGAGGGAGAGAGAGAGGAGCGAGAGAGAGATAGAGAGAGGGAGAGAGATAGAGAGGGAGAGAGAGAGAGAGAGAGGGTGAGAGATAGAGGTAGAGAGAGGGAGAGAGGGGGGGAGAGAGAGAGCGAGAGAGGGAAAAGAGAGAGGGGAGAGGGGAAGAGAGAGGGAGAGAGAGAGAGGGGGAGAGAGAGGGAGGGAGGGGAGAGAGAGGGAAGAGAGAGGGAGAGGGGGGGGAGAGAGAGGGAGGGGAAGAGCGAGGAGAGGGAGGGAGGAGGAGAGGGGGGGAGAGAGAGGGAGAGGAGAGAGAGGGAGGGAGAGTGAGAGAGGTGGGAGGGAGGAGGGGATAGAGAGAGAGGGAGGGAGAGAGGGGGAGGAGAGGAGAGGAGGGAGAGGGGAGAGAGGAGAGGGGAGGGAGAAGAGTGGAGAGAGAGAGGGGAGAGGGGGAGAGAGAGAGAGGGGGGGAGGGGAGGGAGAGAGAGAGAAAGAGGGGGAGGGATAGAGGTGGGAGAGAGAGGGAGAGGGAGGGAGAGAAAAGGAAGAGACGGGGAGAGAGAGAGGCAGAGAGAGAGAGGGGGAGAGAGACGGAGAGAGGGAGCTGTTTCCTTACTCCGTGTGACGTCCGATTATGAAAAGTGAGAGGCAAGGCAACACCTTTCAACTTCATATCAGTCCATTCTGATTTTCAAATATACCATAATACCATTATAATCATATTTCAAATAGATCTCATGCTGTTGATACAGAATACTTTTATACAAAATGCTTCTTACTGTTACGCTCCAGAGACTGTGCTAGACAAGATACGTATGAAATAAAATAGTATAGCATGTAAAAATAGAAGTAAAAATAGAGGTCAGTGTATTTCTATCTATTTATTACAAAAAGATTTGCACTACATCCCTACCTCTTTTTTTGCATTTAAAAAGCTTGCTTGCTTTATTGTTTGCATTTTGTAGTATTTGGATTTTTATATTTTTTTACTGTACGAAGCACAATCTCAGGAGGCTCACACAGAACCAAGCGTTTCACTGTAATGTACATGTATACCTTATATGTGACAAATAAAACAAAGCGTGTACAGGCATGACCGTGGAACGTCTGTTTGAGCCACAGTGATGAACGTTATCATCGTCTACCTGTTGACACTCTGTTGACGCTGAAGTATGAGACCAGTGCTGTTTCCAGAAATACCGTTTCTATCCATAAATAGGTTACAATAGTCCCGATGAACACTTACAATATGCCTATTGTCAAAGTAAGAGCAAAAGTATTACCTATTCATCATATTTGTAATGACCTAGGCTATACTGTATCCTTGCCAGTAACGGTGAACTCACATAATCTCTTTTCACGGTGCTACTTCACCCTCTAGTGGTATAGTGTGTGTATGTATGTGTGTGTGTTGTGTGTGTGTGTGTGTGTGTGTGTGTGTGTGTGTGTGTGTGTGTGTGTGTGTGTGTGTGTGTGTGTGTGTGTGTGTGTGTGTGTGTGTGTGTGTGTGTGTGCGTGTGTGTCTGCGGTTCCTGCTGTAAATAAGATAGATAGATAAGATATTCCTTTATTGATCCCCTTGGGGAAATTCAGGCATCATAGCAGCATGGGGGGAGGGGGCAGGGGAGGTACAAGTAGTTAAAACAACACAAGCAGTGTAATCAAATAAGTCAATATAATTTACTGTCTAACTAACTGAAATATACAGTATTCACAGTATCACAGTATTCACATAAGGTGCAGTATGCATAAGGTAGTGTTATTGTCCTCCTTGGGTTCCTATTAGTTCTAGTTGGATGTCTGGGCCGCAGTCCCTGGCCCACTGTTGTGGAGCCTGATGGCCGCCGTATGAAGGACTGTCGCAGGCGGTTAGTTGAGTGTCGGGGGGGTATGACTGTCTGTGGCTGACGTGCTTCTCATCTTGACTAGATCGTTGTAGAGGGGGTGGAGCGATTCTCTAGAATAGCAGCCAGCTTCCTTCTCATCCCCCTCTCTGCCATCACCTCTAGTCTGACCATCTCGACTCCCACCACGGAGCTAGCCTTCCTCACCAGCTTGTTCAGTTTGTTGGTGTGCCTCGAGTTGATGTGGCCCCCCCAGCATGCCACAGCCATAGAAGGAGGAGAAAGTGAAGGCCATGTTCTAGCGGCGAGGAGGGGTCGGGGTGCTTGATCCTGGGGGGGTCCTGGGGGTGTGGGGGGGGGGGGGGGGGGGGGATGTCAAAAGTAATTTTGTAATGTCTGTGGTAGCATAATTGTATTTTTATATCCTGTTTTATTATTTTAGTTATTTCTATTGTCACCATTGTTGTTATTACTATTGCTAAGTCCCGTTTTGTGACCAACTTTTATTTGATCTTTTCTTTTAAAGAAAAACAAGTTCAGAGGAAAGAGACATTCACATCAGCAGTTCATTATGAATTCCCACAGTGGCATAAAAAAGTTGCTTTTCAGTATATAGATGATCCGTCAGTATAGTCATGTACTGTGTACATACAGTAGTAGCCTGCCTGCTGGCAGTTGTGACAGTCTCTTCTCTTCTCTAAGTCCCGTTCAATGTTATCATTACTGTATTGTGTTGTGTCTTGTTTCATGTAAGAGAAGAGAAAGAAAATAAAAAT
>NC_140176.1:100447897-100522897 GCF_963971535.1 Notolepis coatsorum
AACATTAAAACTAAATTCTAAAAGCACAAACTATATCAATTGTTAGTGTTGCCTCACTTAAATACTGACAAAGCACAGGACTCAAGGTTCCGCAAGGCATCTCTTAACCCTTTCACTACCACACTACCAAAAGGGTTAACCCTTTCACTGCCACACACAAAGGGTTAGCCCTTTCACTAGCACACCACAGAAGGTTAACCCTTTCACTGCCACATGACAAAGGGTTAACCCTTTCACTGCCACACTGCATAACCTTTTCACTACCACACTAAAGGAGGTTAACCCTTCCACTACCACACTACAGACGGTATGTAGTGTGGTAGTGAAAGGGTTAACCTTCTGTAGTGTGCTAGTGAAAGGGCTAATTTGGACTCGTATGCACCGTGTAAAACCCTATTCCATGTCAAGTAGAAACATGGTCTGAAAATGTAAATGTGCAACAAGTTCCTGAGTCGGCAGACTTGGGGGTGAAAATCCAATGCCGTTGAAAACATTACGCTTCAGATATCCGCTAATCCAGCCTTTGTTATGCTGCCAAAGGCGGCTCGGGGAAGGTCAGCGCGGTGTCGGCGGTGCGTGCGTGCCTCTGCATTATTCCTCGCGGCTAATTTGATTACGGGGGTAAAGGGACGGATAGCCACGTCTGAAGGTTCAGCATTATTTCACAAGCCGACCTTAATGCCTATAAGCCGTCGGCCCAATCTAAAAAAAAACCACACTGTATACGAGACTCCTGGAAAACGATTTCCATTTTCCTCCCTTGTCACTATTCCAAGAAGCGACTTCTTCCACGGAAAAGTGCCACTTCACAGAAAGACGGGTCCTCAGAAGCTTGTGGAGCTGTACTCCCCCGCACCAGCCGTTCCTGTTCTCCTGTACTCCCGTTCTCCTACTCTCCCGTTCTCCTGCTCTCCTGTTCTCCTGTTCTCCTGTTCTTCTGTTCTCCCGTTCTCCTGCTCTCCTGTTCTCCTGTTCTCCCGTTCTCCTGTTCTCCCGTTCTCCTGCTCTCCTGTTCTCCCGCTCTCCCGTTCTCCTACTCTCCTCCTCTCCTGCTCTCCTGTTCTCCTGTTCTCCTGTTCTCCTGTTCTCCTCAGAGTGAAACTGTAACCCCCTCCCACCAGCCGCTCCTGTTCTCCTCAGCCAAAGTGTGCTTCTGTCCTCCATTTATCAGCGCAAATGTGCCATGACAGGCAACTCTCACTGGTGGTGTGGCAGGCTCCTCATCGCACTGTGATTTACTAATAAAGAAGACGGGATAATATCCATCAGGTACTCTTCCATTGCTCACTTTCATCCAGGAGCAATGCAATGAAACGTTGTTGTTACACTTGTCATCCGCTATCGGAGACTCCCGACGGGGAGTCAGCGGGTGATTTAATGTGACTTTGTTTGTGGGCCCCAATGCGTGGTGGCACTCTTTTTTTGACAGCTCCGGGTGCCTGGAGGAGCATCCTCCCGCGTATCGATGGTGACATTAGGGATCTCGTCGGTATCCATTGTCGGTATCCATGATCAGCTTGACAGGTTGCAACATAATCTGGGCCTCTGGTATTACATTGGGTTTGATGGCCTTGATATATCATGAGCTAATCAACTATATGGCTGCTGCACAAGCTGACATGGAGGCTGTGTTTGTTTTATCGATAAAAGCGATGACAGGCATGTTTGTCGACGACCCCCCCCCCTTTTTTCCCCTGACTAAACTAAACTATATGCACCATGAATTCTAAACATCAAAAACTAGACAATTTTTTTTCTGTCAGCTAAAAAGTTATTAAACAAACACGTATCAGCACCCCAGGATACATTTTCAAGTTCATTAGCTATATCTATTGGGCTAGGGCAGCTGACGTCAGATTCCTAGGCTAAGCAGCCTGTTGTGTGCCCCCCCCGGTATTCCTGTGATGGACAGCTGTCAATCTGGACTCTGCGGTTAATTGCCCCTTGGTAGGGCAGGTGTGTGATTGCACCTGATTCAGTGCAGCTGTGCCTGAGTCTATTTAAGTTTGAATCTTGCTGCTTTCTCGTTACCTTTTGTGTTGGCTATCCTTCCCGTCAGGCTTCCTTATATTTTATTAAAGCGCTGATCTCTGCCCTGTTCAGCATTTAGCCTTTCTCTGTAGCCATTCTGGTTTTAGGCTACTGGCTTATTTAGCACTTTATTTTCTAGTAGCTGAGCCTTTTATTGTAGTGTTTCTTTTCATTACAGTTTTCTTTTGTTTCTTTAGAACTGTCATTTTCCCACTACTACTTAAACACCCTTAGTGGAGGTTTATTGTTATTTAAGTTCTTTGTATAAACTCTGTTATTAGGAGGTGCCTTTGTGGCTTATTCAGTTTTTTCCACAATACCTCTTTATTGAGTGTTGTCCTGTTTTTTGGACTTGATTTATTTACTCATTCTGAGGCTTTGTTTTTTGTTGTTTATTTCCCCCCCTTCTCCTTAATGTCTGCTTAAGCAGTTTAGTGGTTATTCGTTATACGAATAACTTAGAGTCCCTATTATTTGCTAGTGACCCAAACACCCGCAGCCCTCACACAGCCTATTTGTAGAGGTTCACTCTGGGTGATTGTATTGACAGGGAGATCTTTGGGAGATGGTTAAAAGCTGGTTGCTACGCAACAACCCGTAGCAACAACACAATAGCCCGCAGCAACCATATGATTTCCTGTTGGTCCATGGCTTCCAAACAACAGCCTAAAAAGGTGTCAAAATGAACGTCTTTGGATGTTGTTTCAGGCCCTGTTTAGATGGAAACGCTAGCAGGTGAATCCGCAAAAATATTTTTTCGGATGTGCCTTTCGTTTATACGGAAACGGCGTTTTTGCGGGGTGACACCGTAAAAAAGTGAGACCACCTTCCAGGGTGGAATTCCTAGAAACGATAAACCTTTGCGCTATCATCTAAACTGTCAAACCGCATAAAATGATGACGAAGGCTCTCGTCGCGCGTACTGCTTACATCACAGGCATGCGCCAGTAGCCTAGAAGCGTAAACAAAGCATGTCTGATTCTATCCATGGCGATCACCTGAAGGCTACATTGGCAGTACTTTTAAATACACAAGAATCTGTCCTGCGGCTATCACAACTATTAGTACTGGACCCACTGTCTGTGAGTGACTCTGCTTTGGTCCAATCACATTCCCCACCCACAGTCTGCGAATCAGAGGCAGAGTAGGGCGGGTCTTCACAGCACGTCATGTGACATATGCGCCAATCGTGTGACAGTGGGGCTCCGTCGTCTCGAGTCGTTACAGCGTCGTCTGCACGCAGAATTCCATCCCAAAACGCTAGTCTAAACGCAACATTAAAAGTGAGACCGCAAGACGACTTTTGCGGTTTCTGTTCAGACTCTCTCCGTCTAAACGTAGCCTCAATGTCCTTTCAGATGCAGCTGCTTCACAAATCACTAAACACATTCCTAACGGCACAGTCAATGTTTCTGGTGAAGTCTTACCGTGTCAGAATACCTGTGTGTTTATTGTCTATCTTATCATTCTGTTCTTAGATTCATCACTGGTGACAGTTATGGTTCCATCGTTGTATCCTGTATGATAAGGTTGGGTGGTCCTCTCTGGTTGGGTGGTCCTCTCTGGTTGGGTGGTCCTCTCTGGTTGGGTGGTCCTCTCTGGTTGGGTGGTCCTCTCTGGTTGGGTGTCCTCTCTGGTTGGGTGGTCCTCTCTGGTTGGGTGTCCTCTCTGGTTGGGTGTCCTCTCTGGTTGGGTGGTCCTCTCTGGTTGGGTGGTCCTCTCTGGTTGGGTGGTCCTCTCTGGTTGGGTGTCCTCTCTGGTAGAGAGACATGACTTGCATTGGCCTCTGTTTCTGTATGAAGCCATTATTGGTGATCTCCCTACATCACTTCATCACTGGACTGTAACTCTGCACCTTATTGATTGATTATCACACTCGCTCTGGTGATTGGCTTATGCTTAAGGTTCCTAGAGTTTGCACTGAATTAGGAAAATCTGCCTTTAGCCTCTGTGCCCCAGAAACTTGGAATGTGCTGCAATGCTTAATTAAAACTCAATGCATTAGTAGCTATTGGTCAATTTAAATCTTTAATAGCAAACCACTTCACCACAGTCTGCAGTTGTTTTTAATTATTTTAAATGTTTAATGATTGACTTTCTGTTTCTATATTTTATTTATCTTTTTATTTATTTTATCGTTTATCATTTCTCGAACGTCATTGTGAACGAGAGCTGGCTCTCAATGATCCTTTGAGATTAAATAAAGATTGAATGAAAGGTGGCCTGGACTCGGCCCAATGCATGCTGGGAGACATAAATGGACATTTAATTAACAAAAGGGTTATTGTTGCTGATTTGTTTTGATCGTTAAACTCAACAATATCTAGACTAAAATGCCAATGGCGTCGATCCAATGAGACAGGGCCGGTGAGATTACAAGTCAAAACACAGAGGCAATTAATAGTGATTAAGCAGAGATGTGCGGTGCTGCGTTATAGCAGTATGAGCGCATCCTGTCCTGTAGGCTCGTCCTTTGATCTCACCACACTGTAGTCTGCACCTCTGTCCTTTCATCTGTCCTGCAGTGTACTGCCTTCATCTGTCTGGCTGCTCTTTATACCCATCCCTCCATCCAGTATACCATCCATCCCTCCATCCAGTATACCATCCATCCCTCCATCCAGTATACCATCCATCCCTCCATCCAGTATACCCATTCATCCCTCCATCCATTATACCATACATCCCTCCATCCAGTATACCATCCATCCCTCCATCCAATATACCATCCATTCATCCATCCAGTATACCATCCATCCCTCCATCCAGTATACCATCCATCCCTCCATCCAGTATACGCATCCATCCCTCCATCCAGTATACCATTCATCCCTCCATCCAGTATACCCATTCATCCCTCCATCCATTATACCATACATCCCTCCATCCATTATACCATCCATCCCTCCATCCAATATACCATCCATTCATCCATCCAGTATACCATCCATCCCTCCATCCAGTATACCATCCATCCCTCCATCCAGTATACGCATCCATCCCTCCATCCAGTATACCATGCATCCCTCCATCCAGTATACCATCCATCCCTCCATCCAGTATACCCATTCATCCCTCCATCCATTATACCCATCCATCCCTCCATCCAGTATACCATCCATCCCTCCATCCAGTATACCATCCATCCCTCCATCCAGTATACCATCCATCCCTCCATCCAGTATACCATCCATCCCTCCATCCAGTATACCATCCATCCCTCCATCCAGTATACGCATCCATCCCTCCATCCAGTATACCATTCATCCCTCCATCCAGTATACCCATTCATCCCTCCATCCATTATACCATACATCCCTCCATCCATTATACCATCCATCCCTCCATCCAATATACCATCCATTCATCCATCCAGTATACCATACATCCCTCCATCCAGTATACCATCCATCCCTCCATCCAGTATACGCATCCATCCCTCCATCCAGTATACCATTCATCCCTCCATCCAGTATACCATCCATCCCTCCATCCAGTATACCCATTCATCCCTCCATCCATTATACCATACATCCCTCCATCCAGTATACCCATCCATCCCTCCATCCAGTATACCATCCATCCCTCCATCCAGTATACCATCCATCCCTCCATCCAGTATACCATCCATCCCTCCATCCAGTATACCATCCATCCCTCCATCCAGTATACCATCCATCCCTCCATCCAGTATACCATCCATCCCTCCATCCAGTATACCATCCATCCCTCCATCCAGTATACCATACATCCCTCCATCCAGTATACCATTCATCCCTCCATCCAGTATACCATCCAGTATACCATCCATCCCTCCATCCAGTATACCATACATCCCTCCATCCAGTATACCATCCATCCCTCCATCCAGTATACCATCCATCCCTCCATCCAGTATACCATCCATCCCTCCATCCATGATACCATCATTCCATCCATTACACCATCCATCCATCCATTATACCCATCCATCCATCTTTTATACCATCCCTCCATCCCTCCCCACACCCCACACAAATATAAAATATGGGCAATAAGAATTTGAGTCTGAATACTGTATATACTATGGGTAAGTAAAGTATACAGTATACACAGGTGCAGTATGCACAAGGTACCCTAACTGGCATGATATGCGTCATACGTTATACGTTGTAATCCTAGTATCTCCTTTCCGGGTTACTGGTAGGTGTCTGTCTTCCTGTGTGGGAGATGTGGATTCCAGTACAGGTATGTTACATTCATCCATCAGTCTGTCATTATCCTTCTAATCTCCCTCATCCATCCCTTTGTCCATCTATCCATCATCCAAACATCTATCAATAAAGCTATCCTCATACTGTATTACTGCTCCCATCCATCCATCCATCTATCAATCCATACATCCAACCATCCAACCGCCTCCCCGTTATCTTATTTTCATACCAGCGCTTGTTTCCCTATGCTTTTTATTTTGTTGCTGTTGTTGTTGATGATGTTGTTCTTAGTGCTTTATTTTATAAAGAAATGATCTGAAATGTTCTTATGTACCTTAGTTGCTATTGTATGCACATATACGTGTTTTATTACATGTATATGTACATACTGTACATACCAACTATTCTCTTGTTTTATTCTCCACCCATCTATCATCCATTGCAACAATATATTATCACCGACATCCAGTTGGGGGATCCCCCCTTTGAACAGCCCATCTGAGGTTTTTCTCCTCTACATCGTCTGTGGTGCTTTTTTCCTATTGCTAGGTTTTTAGTGAGTTGTTCCTCGTCTTCATTGGGGAATGTCTGGGAGTGTCGTATATTTGGATTTTATTGTTGGTTTTCTTTGTTCTCGATTCATTGTGATGTTTCT
Source organism: Notolepis coatsorum (assembly GCF_963971535.1). Lineage (NCBI taxonomy): Eukaryota > Metazoa > Chordata > Actinopteri > Aulopiformes > Paralepididae > Notolepis > Notolepis coatsorum. The sequence continues at coordinate 100,454,777 of NC_140176.1, forward strand.
TCTTGACTTGTTCAGGCCGTTGGGAAGTGTAGTCTTTAAAAATCCCAATGCTCACTGAGTTCTGGATGTCCTCTTCTCAAAATTACTACAATTGTCATCATTCAGCGACGGTCGCTTTTTCAAAATGGCGGATCCCCACGATCAAAACAACACATTTCAAAAACTAAAATCTCACTAATAACACTTTAACCTATTGGTAAACAAACGTATTGATGAAGATATACACTATGACTGCTGTTGTGACATGGTTAGGATGTTTACTCTTGAATAGGTTTGAGGAAAAAAATACGATAATTATGTCAGACAGTCTAGAGAGACTGATTTATGACATGATGTAATTTGCGGTCCGGTCCCGCATGGGCGGAAGAGGTTAATGTACATATAAACACCATATCCGGAATAAGACCTTAACCAGGATATAGACCTGTTCGCTGTATACGTCAGACTCAGTGTGTGCGCGTATCACCGGAGCAGAAAGGAACATAATCCTGGTCAGAACAACAGGGCATATTCCAATATATTCAATCACACCACCTTCAAATTACCTTCATGTAGTCGGCCAGGTTGCCGTGCAGACTCTGCCTGTCGTGCTCCTGGATGGTCCAGGAGGGTTTGGACTTCTCCCCCCTGCTGGTGCTCTGTGGGTCCAGGTAGAGCGGGTTGGTCTTGACGTTGGGCTCGAAGGTGACGGGAGTGATGTGCTTCTCCAGGTACCGGTCCGTGAACACTACAGGACTGCCCTCCGGGGAGGGGGATGTCCTGCCCCTGGTCAGCCCCCCCTGGTCCCTCTGCTGAGGAATAGAGAGAGAGATGAATATATATCCACATATGTATAGGTGTAGTCTGACGTCACTCTGGACCGCCCGCGAGGTCCACCCGTATAGGGATTCATCATTGGGAAAATGGATTATCGGCTATTGTAACAATTCTGCCTCATGAACATTGGAAAGCTTTCCATTTTGCACACAATGAGTTCCCTTCTATCACTAACATTATTGTTTAAGCATTTTTGGTTGAAATAAAATTTGGCGATTTTATTTTTACGATTAATTGCGAATATTTTCATGTTGAGCTATAGATTGTGGATGAACACGCACAGAAAGGTACACCATGCAAATGTCCATGCTTTATTTGTTTTAAACAAGACGATTTAGAAATGGGCAATGGGGAGGTGGACTGGCCGGAAACAGCAATGATGTAACCACTACACCTCCCTATATGAGGAGGAGGGAGGTGGGGTACATCGGGGGGAGGGAGGTGGGGTACATCGGGAGGAGGGAGGTGGGGTACATCGGGAGGAGGGAGGTGGGGTACATCGGGGGGAGGATGCTGGAGATGGAGCTGCCAGGAGAGAGGAGGAGGGGAAGGCCCAAGAGGAGGTTTATGGACCCAGTGAAGGAGGACATGCGGGCAGCGGGCGTGACAGAGGATGACTCAGAGGACAGGAACAGATGGAAACGGATCATCCGCTGTGGCGACCCCTGGCGGGAAAAGCAGAAAGAAAAAGAAGAAGAACATATCCATCTTGAACTTGAACTTGGCTTATGTGCAGGTATGTACAGTACTTACCTGCACATAATCCAAGTTCAAGTTCAAGTTTTGTTTTATTTGTCACGTATAAGGTACATGCGGGGGCGACAGTGGCTCAGGAGGTAGAGCAGTCATCTGGTAATCCGGAGGTTCCCGGTTCGATTCCCGCTCCTTCCGGGCAGCGCGTCGATGTGTCCTTGAGCAAGACACTTAACCCCTAATTGCTCCTGATGAGCAGGTTGGCACCTTGCATGGTTGCCTCTGCCATCGGTGTGTGAATGTGTGAGTGAATGGGTAAAATGTGAGAAACAAATTGTAAAGCGCTTTGGATAAAAGCGCTATATAAAAATGCAACCATTTGGCGGCTGGGTGGCGCAGTGGAGATTGCGCTCGTCACCAATGCGAGATACTCCGGTCTCGAATCCGGGTGTCAGCGGAGGCTCCGGCTTGGGCCAGCCGTCATACTAACTTGTTTGGCTGAGTTAGCGGGAGGGAAGTCGATGGGGTGGTAATCTGGCGTTGTGGACAGCGACTCCTACAGGTCAGGCCAGGGCGCCTGCACAGCAAAAGACAGGAAGTGGTGAAGGCAGCGTGACCTCCCACTTGACCTACACTTCACCAATGAGAGTCCGCGCTGTCAGGTGAAAAGAGAGACGCTGGCTGTCTCCGCATGTGTCGGAGGAAGCATGTGATAGACCTCAGGGCTCCCTTGACCGACCAGTAGGGGGCACATGCGCACAACAACCAGGTAGGGGAGGGGGGAATTGGCATAAGGACTAAATTGGGATGGGAGGAAAAGCACAGAAAATCAGGCGGAGAAAAAGAGAAAAAAAGAAAAGAAAAATGCAGCTACTGTATTTACCATTTACATGTACATTACAGTGGTAGTGAAAGGGTTAACCTTCTGTAGTGTGGTAGTGAAAGGGTTAACCTTCTGTAGTGTGGTAGTGAAAAGGTTAACCATCTGTAGTGTGGTAGTGAAAGGTTAACCTTCTGTAGTGTGGTAGTGAAAGGATTAACCTTCTGTAGTGTGGTAGTGAAAGGGTTAACCTTCTGAAAGGTTAACCTTCTGCATTTTTTCCTATTGCTAGGTTTTAGTGAGTTTTTCCTTACCTTTGCGTGGGGTATGTCTGGGAGTGTTTGCATTCATTCATTTATTTTGCATTTATTTTAAATTGGTTGGACCTTATGGTGTTCTTGTTTTGTTCTTGACTTATTGTTATGTTTCTTCTTGACTTTTTTTGTGTGGTAGTGAAAGGTTAACCTTCTGTAGTGTGGTAGTGAAAGGTTAACCTTCTGTAGTGTGGTAGTGAAAGGTTAACCTTCTGTAGTGTGGTAGTGAAAGGGTCAACCTTCTGCTGTCATGGTTTGACATGGTGCAAGTGTTGGTAGTCCCAAATGCAGAGAGGGGATGAAGTAACAGACAACACACGGCGGGTAGTGGATCAAAGGAGATTTACTTTACACATAAACTTAATTAAACTACAAACAAAAACCGCTCAGCCAAAGCTGGAAGAGGGAAAACAAACAAAGGGGAGTACAGGAAAAACACTAAACTATAACAAATACTTAACGTGGCATGGCGTGGGAACAAATGGCAGGCGGGGTGAATAGCAAACAGGTACATGGACAGGAAACAACGACAGGAACAAGGTACATCGACAGGAATCAGGAACATAGTACAATGCACACACAACAGGAACCAGGCAGACAAGACTTAACTACACTGTAATGTGGTAGTGAAAGGGTTAACCTTCTGTAGTGTGATAGTGAAAGGGTTAAAGCGTTGTACTCTTTGGGAAGTAATTTAGCTTGTCTTCCATGAGACATGCTGTACAAATAAATAGACTACATTTTTATACCTCTTTTATCCAAATCGCTTTACAACTTCTGCCTCGTATTCACCCATTCACTCACACATTCACACACACCGATGGCGGAGGCGACCGTGGGAGGTGCCGACCTGCCGATTCAAACCTTCCGATTACCAGACATCCGCTCTACCTCCTGAGGCGCCATAGGGATGGCTAGGCACTACGTCATCATATTCCAAAACGCCACTTCCGTGTCCTGTTGCTTCCAGACGGGATATTCAAAGGCAGTAAAATAGTGCAGTGCTGTGTCCCGTGTTGCAGCAATAGAAATGATGTCAACAAATCAGTCTCTTACTACCGCTTTCCTCTGTTACCGTCTTTTTTTTACTACAGTTTTTTTAGTTATACGAGTTGAGACCCTTTTTCACAGACTTTGAGAAGTCAGCGAAGTAGGATGTCACAGTAAAAAAGGGTGACCGGTTCCTGGGCTGTAGCCATTACTGTTTACATTGGCCGCATTAGACTAAACATGCTAGTGCACACACGGAAGTAATTTGTGACGTCATACTAGCCATCCCTATAATGTAGGCAGCCCTCGTCGGGGTGGGGGGGGGGTAGAGCGCAGGGTCAGCCAATCGCACAGCTGCTGGGGCTAATAGTGAATCAGTGTCTTGCTCAAGGCAGAGACGGATATGTTGGCCTTTGTAGAAGATCGAACCTGTAACCTTTAATATAGAACTCCTTGCACCATCCGACGGCTTGGTCTCTCCAAGCGCCAGGCTGCCTTCCTGTCGGGAGTCTGTTCTCTCAATGCATTTGTGCCGTTTTCACCACAAAAAAAGTGCCGTATATATACTGTTCGGAAATCTCCAAAACTATACAGACGGTGTCCTCGTTTTGTAGAGGAATTTGTCATTTCAACTATTAATGTGATAATCCCACTATGTACAGTATGTAAATAAGTAAATAAGACTCTGTAAGACTTTCAGACAAACTATTGTGGCAGATATCACCCCCCCTCTCATGGATATGTGAAGGACAGGAGATATTATTGCCACGGAAGGAGTAGAAACAATTAGGTAGCTGATTAGTACTGATAGAACACACCTGTGCATCATTAGTTCACCCACATCTCACGTGCACATGTAACGGGGAAGCCCGTGAGTATATCCACAGTCACAGAAACAGGGGTGTTGACAAGTGACTGTGGCAGTGCGGGCTGGTAAGTTAAACTCACTTCCTCATAACAGGGTTAACAGACGCATAGGTACGGTAGTTAGGAGTGGATCCACTTCTTAGTGCAGCGGCCTGTGTCGTCGCCCGCGGAGCGGGAGCCCCCTGTTCGACTCCCCCTCGGGACATTAACATTTAACATCAACACAACGCAGACCAATATGATCCGTCACACACACACCCCAGACACACACACTACAAAGACACTAGGTTAGTCAGAAGTAAGTTGAGTGGAGGTGAGGTTGGAGTTGTGAGAGATAGAGATATTCGGAGTTGTGTAAGGTGAGAGGTAGTGAGAGGAGAGGTGAAGGCGAGAAGGTGTTCATTGTGTACTGGACCCTGGACTGGCTGAGAAACCCCCTTGTGTACTGACCCTGGACCGGATGACTACCCTGAGTATTGAACAACTTTTTGTGTACGAGAGCTTGTTTTGTGTATTCTTTTTTTTTATAAATGTTTTGCTCAATTTTTTCTCCTCCTTTTTTCTGTGATTTTTCTCCCCATCCCAATTTACCTCTCGTGCCAATTCTCCCTCCCCTGTCCTGATCGTTGCTCGCATATGCCCCCCCACTGGCCGGTTGTAGGGAGGATAGAAGCCTTGCATCACATGTCCCCTCCGATACATGTGGAGGCAGCCTGTCACATCTTTTCACCTGCCAGCGCGGACTCTCATTTGGCGAGGAGTAACGTGTGGGAGGCTCACACTACCCCCGCCATTTTCCTGTCTCTGCTGTGCAGGCGTCCCCCAACCGACCTGTAGGAGTCGCTGTTCACAGCGACCAGACTACCACCCATCGTCTTCCACCCTCTAACTCTGCCAATTGAGTTAGTATGACGGCCGGCCCAAGCCGGGGGCAACGCAGACAGCCGGATTCGAACCCGGTGTCTCTTGCGTTGGTGACGAGCGCAATGTCCGCTGCGCCACCCAGCCGCTCCGCAATAAATATTCTTATTGATTGATATTGCACTTGTGTGGACATTCAAATTTGTTTGTATTTGAACTGTGGCGAGTCTGAACCCCACCAGGCTTGTCACAATATGTATACACTGCGGTCGCTTGGTGTTGTTAGCACAGCCTGAAAACGATCCAGTGCTTGCACCGTTGAACGTTTAAACAGATCAGTCTCTAATCTTTTATTAAACACAATGTATAACAATGCAGTGAGGAAAAAGGATGAGCTGGTGAAGTTAAATCTAATGGGCTCCTTAGCGATTCCCACTGATATCTACACAATGGTGCGAGTCGTTTGTTTTGACTAGCGACTTCACTGTCAATAAGCGAGCGAGAGCGCCCCCAGAGGGTAAGCGTATATGAAAACCTAGCCGGGCTGTAGCTAGATGGGGAAATCTAATGGCCCTGAATTTTAAGCAGCAACTGAAGTCAGCACCAGCAGCTAACGGTAAGAAAGTTATTGTTTTCCATAACTAATATTTTAGCAACCAAGATTAAGAATGTTAACTATCATTTTTTGCAACAAAGAAAGACTTTGTTCGCTAGCTGTCCACAACTACATGAAAATAAGACTATGCATGTATTCTTCTTGCTACCGTTAATCTCGACAATGCTTAGCATCCATCCAAACGTTACCTAATGTTAGCCCACATGTTAGCTATCACCCTTTGTAGCAAGTCGTATCATAATCAGCTATAACGTTATATACCTCTTGTAACTGAGGGGTACAATTCCCTGACTGTATTGAATAAGTATGGTATCATTAAACCACTACTGAGTTATGTACATTACTACTGGCCATACAGTACACATGTATATGAGATGAACACCCCCACAATAACACGGCTTCACAAGAAATACTGTTTAGAAGAATATTTATTAGCAGCACCAAGATTATATTACATTACTTATCAAGATTGAGAGTTGCGCTTGTAAGGCGAAGAATGTGCATGAATAGGTCAAGAGCGTACGTCCATGAGCATATTACGCAGGGGATAATTAATACCACCTGTATCATAAGAATTATATATGGTACACTAGTAGATCAGCTGGAGATACTAAGGGGGTCCCTCCGGTTGTAAGCCAGCAGGGGAGAGGATTTGTCGGTAGCAGAAAGTCTGGGTCAACGAGGAATAAGGAGACTCCAGGTACAGGAGACAGTGCAATAATCCCTTGATCCGTAGACGAAGCAACAGCTATTCTCCGGTATGCAGTGCCGCATGGAGGAAAGCTAGCCAGCCTCAGAGTACTAGAGGCGGGCTCGACGGTGCTCCTCACAGGGTAGATCCCACACAGCAGTGGGTGTAGACGATTCTCCGCTCCAACAGCTACAGGACCAAAGCAAATATAATCCAGCCGAAAAGGGCTCTGTAGTCGTCGGGGTAGGTTATCCAGTGTACATATCCACACGGTTCTCGTCTAGGGCTCCTCGGATGACGGCACCAGGTTAGGCCGCCCAGCCTGGATAAGCACACTAGCTCGGTACGATGAAACGTTGGTAATGCTGGTCACTGTAGAACGGTAGCCGCACGATACGCTATACATAATAGACTATTACTTGATAATAGAATAGGTCGAACTCGACGATACAGCGTTAAACTCTGACACTTCAGCTATCAATTCGCACGCGGTCTCAAGGCTCTATTTCGGGGCAAAAACGGGCCCACTTCACAGCACGTTGTATCGTGGTGTGAGGCTTCAACTTATTGGGGTAACTAACTGCTGTATCCACCTGCGACGTATTTATACGTAAGGTGAACAATCTAGTACCAGCCTTATTTCTGTCTCGTATTCTTGCGCAGAACCGGGCATGTCCAGGCATGTCTCAGCGGTGACTTTGAACTAGACATTGGGGGTATGGCCGTGGCGCCTAAGGGATCGCTGTCCAATAGGAGAACGAATATTATGGTCTGGCCTGTACTAGGTAAAGGGATATTCCGTGTATATGTACAAAGAATATACAAGGGATATCAGACGATATACAAATACTATACAATATATCTCAAGTAATAAATATATATATTCGGTTTAATCTGACCCTTTGTAACAGCCGCCTCCTAATTAGTCCGCACCTAATTAGATAAGCATAGACAGATTAACCGCACTGTCCACTACTCAATGTCCGTTGTGAGGAGTAGGTCAATTCACAAAGTCAGGGGGTCATGGTCGTCATCAAGAGAGTCGGGGAGCCTTGGCAACTCTATCAGCCTCGCCACGGGTCGGGTGTATGTCCGCCCTTGGACGAGCACTTCTGCCGCTCTGACCTTTCCGTCGGCACCAGTGATCACTTTGCTTACGCGGCCGGCCGGCCACATAGCTCGGGGTAGTGACTGGTCGATAATCATGACGACTGTGCCTTCCGTCAAATTGTCTCTTTCTTTTACCCATTTCTGGCGGGTCTGTAGAGACGGTAGATAGTGGAGGAGGAAACTGTTCCAAAACTTGTCAGCCAATACTTGACTGTACCTCCACATTCTTCGGCCGTTCGCTTCTTCAGGTCTGTACACTGTCTGTGGGAGCGCAGGGTCCAGCCGCCCCATCAAGAGAGTGTTGGGGGTGACTGGGTCGACATCTGCTACATCACTTGAGACGTAACCGAGGGGCTTTGAGTTCAATACTCCCTCGATCTCCGTGAGGACTGTCGTGAGGACTTCTTCCGCCACGGTCTGGGCCCCAAGCACGGCATACAGGGCTGTCTTTATTGAACGTACTTCTCGTTCCCAAGTTCCACCGAAGTGAGGTGCATTCGGGGGGTTAAACTGGAAATCAATCTGAGAGGGAGCGAGGTGGGTCTTGAGTTCTGGGCCCATAGCTTGGAAGCTCTCTCTCAGCTCTCTTTCTCCGCCTTTGAAGTTTGTCCCGTGATCAGACAATAATATAGACGGTTTTCCTTTCCGCGATGTGAATCTCCGGAAGGCCATAAGGAATGAGTCCGTACTCATGGTTGGAAGGAGTTCTATGTGTATCGCTCGGGTGGTCATGCATTTGAATACAATACCCCACCGCTTCTCCGTCCCTCTTCCTTTCTTTACATACAGCGGGCCGAAACAGTCCATACCGGTGGAGTGAAAGGGCTTGTCGCCGAGTCGGAGGCGACAGGGGGGTAGGTCAGCCATCCGGGGTATACTGGGCTGTGCTCGCCACTTGCGACAGTCTAGACAGGTCCGCTGGAAGCGTCGTACTGCTTCTCTTCCTTGCAGTATCCAATAGCGACGTCTGATCTCCGCGAAGACTCTCTCTGCCCCGGCGTGGTGCACGTCCTCGTCGTATTTCTTTATGATGAGCTCTGTGACTATCGGGAACTTGACGTCATCCGTTAAGTCTGGGGCTCTCCTCAGACGACCACCCACTCTGATGAGATTATGGGCGTCGCTCTCAGGGGCCAAGTGGAGCAGTCTGCTGTCTGACGGGACTGGCTTTGATCCCTGCAGACAGTCTAGCTCGTCGGGGAACGAGTCTCTTTGGGCTCGCTGTAGCAGAAGGAGTTCTGCTTCTTCGTAGTTAGCTGCATTAATGTCAGTAGTGGACGGAACCTCTGGGTGGTGCCACAGGAATGTCTTTAACTGCGCACTCTCAAGGGTGGGGCAGTCGTCTATGTTGGGATCTGTGGGGACTAGTGTGTGTGTCAACCCACAGAACATAGATTTCTTCTTCTCTGCCTCCTCTTCACTCGCCTCCCGTGGGGTGGGTGTAGGCCACTCTTCTTCCGGGAGCTTGAGGAACTCGGGACCGTCACTATAGAGATTGTGACGTGTGAGGTCATCCAGGGACATTCCCCGTGTGATGACGTCGGCTGGGTTCTGCTTTGTGTCCACATACCTCCAGCATGCTGCTTCTGTTAAATCTTGGATCTCTGTGATTCTGACTCCCACGAAGACCTTGTATCTACACGAATCGGACTGGATCCATGTGAGTACGGTCATGGAGTCTGACCACAGGATTGTTCTTTGCACCGGGATGGTGAGTTCACGTTGGATTAACGTGGCGAGTTGCGCTCCTACTAGGGCTGCGCAGAGCTCTAGACGCGGGATAGATTGTTGCTTGCGGGGGGCTATTCTTGAGCGAGCCAGGATGAAGGCAGTATGTATTTCTCCTCCCTCCTCTCGGGCCCGCAAGTAGGCCACCGAACCGTAGGCTACTTCGGAGGCGTGGCTGAAGACGTGCAGGTCCATCTGACACGTCTCCGGCCTCACTGTGGGTGGGAAGTAGCTGCGGCGTATGTTGACACCTGGGAGCGAGCTGAGTTCTGTCTCCCACTCTCTCCATGTGGAGGCAAGGTGTTCGGGTATGGGATCGTCCCAGCCCTGGTCCTTGTCCCATAGCGCTCGTACAATCATCTTTGCCCTGGTGGTGTAAGGTAGAATACATCCCAACGGGTCATATTGTCTGGCGAGTGTTCTGTATACACTCCGTCTTGTGGTCGGTAGTGAAGTCGACCTTCCCTGCTCCTTGGTCAGGGGTGTGTGTCTATAATGGAGCGAGTCTGTTTTGAAGCGCCAGACTAGTCCTAATGTCATTTCTTGGGCTTCTCCTGGGATGGTCGCCATCCAGGTCTCGCTGCTTGCTGCCTTGTCCTCTGGGGAGAGGCTGCGCAATACTTGAGGGTCGCTGCTGGCCCACTGCCGGAGATCAAAGCCGCCTTTGATCAGAGAGGCGCGGAGCTTGAGTAGGAGGGCCTCGGCTTCTTCTGGCGTCGAGACGCTTTGCAGACAGTTGTCCACGTAGAAACTATTTCCTACACTTTGTCGGACCTCTTCATCAGCTGCTGGGTCCTCTGCGACGTGTTTTTGCAGTGCGAACGTAGCACAGCATGGGCTGCATGTGGTTCCGAAAGGGAGGACTTCCCATTGATAGATGGATGGTTGCTCATCCCCGATCCTCTCTCTCCATAAGAACCGCAGCAGGGGCTTGTCCTCTTCCACTAGTCGCACCTGCAGGAACATCCCTTTGATGTCGCCGCTGATGGCCACCTTGTTCTGGCGGAAACGTAGCAACACGCCTAGTAGAGAGGGGCCGAGTGTTGGGCCGGGCAAGAGCTCTTTATTCAGATTTTGTGATCCGATCTGGTAGCTGCAGTTAAACACAATACGATCCTTGCCGTTGTGGTGGACTTTGTGGTGCGGCACGTACCATGATTCGGTCGTCTGATCGGCCTCTTTAATGTCAATTCTCTTTATGTGTCCCGCTGTGATTAGCTTGTCAATCTCAGCGCGGTACACAGTAGCTTGAGCGGGGTCTCTGGCTAGGCGCCGCTCTGTGTTCGATAGATACCGCTCCGTCGCTTCTTTTGGGGCGTGGAAGGTAGGCATACCCTCTCGCCTCAGGAGTGGAGTTGCGTATCTCATCACTCCGTTGACTTTGACTCTCTTTGTCCCCTGCTCGAGGAGGGCTATGGCATAAATGTCTTCCTTGGAACGAATGTGTTTCTTTTCGTTCTTAAAGGGCATTGTCTCTAGTGTCCATAGCCTCTCGACGTGCTGTAAGAGGGCGGTGTCTTCTTCTGTCACTCTGGAGTGGAGGCAGCGAGTGGCTGCTGTTCGGTTGGGAGACCTGGAGAGGGGGCCTTGTAGCGTCCATCCTAGGCGGGTCTCGACTGCTGCTGGACAGCCTCTGGGCCCAGTGTGGACCCGGTCCATCGGGACGATGAGGTGTGCATGGTCGGATCCTATCAGCAGGGTCGGGGTGGCACGTCTATGAGCGGTATAGGTAGTTGACGCAGGTGCACGTATTTGTCCATCAGCTTGGCGATGGGGTAGGTGTACTGCGACAGGCCTATGTCTTGGCTGGTGAAAGCGTTAGTGATCCTATACCGTCTCTCTGGCTGCCCGCTTGCTGCGATAGTGAAGGAGACGTTCTCGCCCTTGATCGTCTTCAGGTCCCTTCTTATAGTCCGAATCGTCATCGTTTCTTCGCTCCCCCGCAGCCCCAGCTGGGCCGCAGCGGACGCGAGGAGAAGGGTCTTCTCTGACCCGTCGTCAAGGACGCCGTAGGTGTCCATGACCTTGTCCTCGTAACTCAATGTTACGCGGACCACCTTCAAGAGCACCCGGGCGCCCCCGCTGCTGGCGGGGTCAATGTACATACCACTTGCCTTTGTGCTGCTTGAGGGTGCTGGCTTTCTTCTGTTACTGTCATGTAAAACGTCCAAGTGGGCTCTGTCACACCGACTACACCTCTTCTTTAAGCGGCACTCGGCTGCCATATGACTGCGCGCACAGCGGTAACAACGGCGGTTGGACTTTATCCATTGACTCACCTCGTCGGCGGTCATCTTCTTGAACGTGTCACAGTGTGACAGCCAGTGTTCCTTTTCGCAGTACTGGCATACAATCTTCCACTTCTCTTTCGTCAAGGGGGTACTGTGGTTCTTGTTGCGCGGTACTGATTCGGCTTGGTGCATGACGGTCACCAGCCTGCGGCCATCGTTTGATCTCCTAGGTCCCTCTCTGGAGCTTGGTACGCTCCGCACGAACGTATCCAGTCGTAGGCTGCTGACTTCTCTCGCCAGGAAGTCGGCCAGGTCTAGGAGGGATGGCTCGGGACCATTGGGATCACGGTGGTCCTTTTGCCGCCTGAAGCGCTCTTGTCGGGCGGGCGGAAGCTTCTCTAATATTCTCTCAACATTAGAGTTCGCGTACAGTTCGTGCATACCCTTTTCCTTTTGTGCCCCCAGCATCCCTACCAGGGATTGTACCTTGATAGAGAGGTCATCTAATGAGCGATTGTCTGTGGCTGGGGGTAGACGGTCAATATTCCTTATCTCTTGTATTACGTAGTCCCATATGCGTCCATAACGTTGGTCGAGGGCTACTAGAGCCGCGGTGTATGGGGTACTTGAGTTGGAATATGCCAGCGCTATATTATGCGCTCTGGGCACCTTCAGGTGCTTGAGTAGGATAGCATACTTGTACGTCTCATCGGGGACATCGGACATCATTGTCTCTAAGCACATTCGTAGCTCTGTGTACTGTGCTCTGTTCTCGTGTGTGAAGTCCGGGAACGTCGGTGTGCCAAGGTACGATGCCATGGATGGCTGGCACATCGGTGAGCGTTGGGGGAGAGGCCTCCTAGGCGAGTCTCCTCTTACGTGTCGTGGTGGGCTGGTACCTGGCGGGTACCAAGGCCCGTGTACCCAGGTGCTGTTCCTCGGGGCTGGTCGTGCGTCAAGCTCACCCATGAGTTGAGTCGGGGGTCTGTAACGCAGGGCCTCGGGGGTAAAGTCTGGGCTGTACTGGACCTCCTGGTCCTGTGGAGTACGATGCTGCTGTTGGGCTTGACTTTCCTCCTCTTCCTCTTCTTCTTCCTCTGCCAGGTCTTCTAGTTCCTGTAATCGTCTATTTAGTCTCTCAGCGGCGTAGGCCGGTTCTTCCCTGTTGCTGGGTCTCGCATGGACCGGTCGGGGAAGGGGTTCGGAGACGTGTATAGGCTCTTTCTGTTGGCCGGGCTCCGGGTCGCTTGATCGGGTAGGGGAGGGTGCCCTAGACCCTTGTCTTGACGAGGCCCTGGAGCTCCGTGCGGAGGGAGGGGGGGTTGCCCTGGCAATCAGTTGCTCCATTATCTGCGCTTGTAATCGGTCGCGCTCGGCTTCGCGCTTGATGTGAGCGAGGTCGCGCTCTGCTTCGCGCTGGGCTTGGGCTGCGTCGCGCTGTGCATTGGCGGCTTCGCGCTGTGCATCGGCGGCGGCGCGCTGGGCTTCGGCGCGGTCTCTTTCCATATTCTCTTCCGTCTGGAGGCGTCTAGTCTCCAGGCGTATGCGGTCGTCGTCACTCCTTTGCTGCGCCTGGAAGCGCTCTCGCTCGATCGCAGAGTGTTCGCGTTCACTAAGGGCTTGCGCTTGGAGTTGCACGTGGAAGCGTTCTCTTTGGTCTGCAGATTGTTCGCGCTCACTTAGTTGTTGAGCCTGCAGGCGGTCTCTTTCCATGGTAGAGTGTTCGCGCTCACTTTGGTGTTGCGCGCGGAGGCGCTCTTGTTCCATGGAAGAATGTTCGCGCTCGCTAAGCGTCTGTGCTTGGAGTCGATCGCGTTCAGTGGAGGCTGCCAGGGTGGCGATAAATGCCTGCGCCAGCATCTTGTCCGCCTCGCTGGGGGAAGACACTGATGGAGGTGATCGGCTTCTGGCAGTGCTCGTTGGAGATTCGTTCTCCTGTCGCGCTCCGAGGAGGTCCATCTCCTGGGTGCGCGTCTCTTCTGGTGGTGGGTCGGGTTCCGTCCCTGGAGGGCTTTCTTTATCCTGGAGCTCTCCGGGGACTATCTCGTTGACGTTGGCGGGGGGTAAAGTCATGTCAGGTCCCTCCTGGTCCCCCCCGTGAGCTTGGTCAGTTACGTTAGAACCCACTAGGGTCTCTACTGGCAGGGTCGCCTGTTCGGTAGGGTTTGACATACTTTTACTATCCGCTTTTTCCGCGTTTAACGTCTGTATAAAGCTAGGTAGTAGACTGGCAGCGTAGTCCTCTAGGTAACGAGGTGGCTGCCGTCTGCGCTCCGGGCGATCTAGCTTAGGAGAACCGTTTGTGGAGTGACCAATTGTAACTGAGGGGTACAATTCCCTGACTGTATTGAATAAGTATGGTATCATTAAACCACTACTGAGTTATGTACATTACTACTGGCCATACAGTACACATGTATATGAGATGAACACCCCCACAATAACACGGCTTCACAAGAAATACTGTTTAGAAGAATATTTATTAGCAGCACCAAGATTATATTACATTACTTATCAAGATTGAGAGTTGCGCTTGTAAGGCGAAGAATGTGCATGAATAGGTCAAGAGCGTAAGTCCATGAGCATATTACGCAGGGGATAATTAATACCACCTGTATCATAAGAATTATATATGGTACACTAGTAGATCAGCTGGAGATACTAAGGGGGTCCCTCCGGTTGTAAGCCAGCAGGGGAGAGGATTTGTCGGTAGCAGAAAGTCTGGGTCAACGAGGAATAAGGAGACTCCAGGTACAGGAGACAGTGCAATAATCCCTTGATCCGTAGACGAAGCAACAGCTATTCTCCGGTATGCAGTGCCGCATGGAGGAAAGCTAGCCAGCCTCAGAGTACTAGAGGCGGGCTCGACGGTGCTCCTCACAGGGTAGATCCCACACAGCAGTGGGTGTAGACGATTCTCCGCTCCAACAGCTACAGGACCAAAGCAAATATAATCCAGCCGAAAAGGGCTCTGTAGTCGTCGGGGTAGGTTATCCAGTGTACATATCCACACGGTTCTCGTCTAGGGCTCCTCGGATGACGGCACCAGGTTAGGCCGCCCAGCCTGGATAAGCACACTAGCTCGGTACGATGAAACGTTGGTAATGCTGGTCACTGTAGAACGGTAGCCGCACGATACGCTATACATAATAGACTATTACTTGATAATAGAATAGGTCGAACTCGACGATACAGCGTTAAACTCTGACACTTCAGCTATCAATTTGCACGCGGTCTCAAGGCTCTATTTCGGGGCAAAAACGGGCCCACTTCACAGCACGTTGTATCGTGGTGTGAGGCTTCAACTTATTGGGGTAACTAACTGCTGTATCCACCTGCGACGTATTTATACGTAAGGTGAACAATCTAGTACCAGCCTTATTTCTGTCTCGTATTCTTGCGCAGAACCGGGCATGTCCAGGCATGTCTCAGCGGTGACTTTGAACTAGACATTGGGGGTATGGCCGTGGCGCCTAAGGGATCGCTGTCCAATAGGAGAACGAATATTATGGTCTGGCCTGTACTAGGTAAAGGGATATTCCGTGTATATGTACAAAGAATATACAAGGGATATCAGACGATATACAAATACTATACAATATATCTCAAGTTATAAATATATATATTCGGTTTAATCTGACCCTTTGTAACACCTCTGTTAGTTAGACATGCCATAAGCAATTATTGTTAATTATTACATGGCGTTTTCACATTCGCCGAAATGCTTGCTTGTGATTGGTCAATAGCGCTCGTCAGAGGTCCGTTATTACTCGATAACGGACCTCTGCCGAACAATAATGGCCGCTGTGCGCAGCTGTAGCAATCAAGCCCACTGTCATCAGTGCAATCAGACCACAGACCTGCCGGCTGCCGCCCCGGCTGACAGCGGGAGCGACAGAACAGAACTGCGTCTGCATTTGATCTCGTCTTGTCGATGTTGTACAATGAATTAGGTATATTGTTAGGAAGTTAGCCATGTAATAAGTGGGAAAATGTATAGCTATACTCGGTCATTGTCGCAAAATAATTGACCTTCACTGATGTTTAAAACACCTCAGCGCGGTGCCTCGGTATTTTAAACTCTGTGTCGGTCAATTATTTTGCAACAATGACCTCGTAGCTACATTATCCCTTACTTAGCCATGCATGCAAGTCGCTTTTAGAATGAAATGTAATGTGTGGTGCAGGGGCGGAGCTAGGGGGTGGCTACCTGGGCTCAAGCCCCGGATGTATTCTGAAAAGCCCCGAATCTATTTAAAAAAAAAATTAAAAAAATAAAAATAAAAAAAATAAAAAAAATGCATCATTGTTACATGAAAATATGTTTGCACCAGATTTAGCAGAAGCTAATTTCCATCTGTGGTCTATCCAGCTGCTAACTGTATTTGAGTGAGTTAAGTCTTGGTGTTATGGTAGACTCAGACCTAAGCTTTAAATCACAATCAACAAGTTGACAAAAACTTAATTCTTCCACCTTAGAAACATAGCTAAAGTACGGCCATTTATAAATCAAAAGGACGCTGAAAACCAGATCCATGCCTTTATCTCAAGCCAACTCGACTACTGTAATGCACTCCTTACCGGCCTCCCGAAAAAATACGATGATAACTATTTTATTGCAATGCACTATTGCATTATTTTATTCTATTTTACTAACTATTTTATTGCACTGCACTATTTTACTTTGTATCCGTGAATCATAGACGCCTGGCCATAAGAGCATTCGGAGCATCTCTGCTCTCCCACTATTGAACTTGGGGGAGCAAAGGTATGATCTTGCTCCACCACTTTTTGATTATATGAAAAATATGATATATCCCCCCCCAATATATAAATCTAACCATAACAACAGTGGGCAGCGACTAGCAGCCTCCAGGCCCCACAACAGGGGGCAGCGACAGCGACTGCTACCAGACATTGACCTGGGACTTATAGGAACCCAAGGGGGACAAAGTAGACTACCCTGGTACTTTGATTCATGTATACTCAGTAGATAGTAAATTATAACACTACCTCATGCATACTGCACCTTATGTGACACTGTGAATAATGTGAATATTCCTCAGCTAGTCAGATAGTAAATTATATTGACCATATTGATCAAATTGTTTACACTGCCTGTGTTGTCTTTTACTACCTGTATACTGTGTTGTTTTACTACCTGTACCCCTCCCCCCTCCCCCCATGCTGCTATGATGCCTGCATTTCCCCAAGGGGATCAATAAAGGAATATCTTATCTTATCTTATCTTATCTTATCTTAACTACGTTATGGTTAACTGAGTTTTATAGTGAAAAGAGCAGCTTTATTGGTCAAGATTGAAGGCTCTATATTGCAGGAAATTGCACATACAGGTTCATTAAATTCAACCCTTGCCTGCCCAAAAAAAAAAAAAAAAAAAAAAAAAAAAAAAAAGGGGGCCCATCTGGGCTAAGCCCCGGATCTCCTACAATCCTAAATCCGCCCCTGGTGTGGTGGTGGTGAGTTCAATTTGTTTCAAAGCATTCGGGTCATCATCTGTTTGCTTGTTGCCACATGCAGCCAGCTAGTATAGTGGGTCTGATTGTGAAGATTAAAGCAATACTTCACTTAGTTTTACCCCCATGCAACCCACTTGAGAAGTCACTCACCAAGTTTCTGTGTCCCTGTGAGAACTTTGAAATGGTCGCATTTAGCTCCCCATCAACTTAAAAATGTCCTAATAACATGTTTGCGAACACATTTCCAGGCTGGTGTGTTTGTGTGCGTAGGGATGCACACATGGGGACAGGACTGACTGCAGGGGACTGTGCACCCACAGCTGGCCCACAACAGAGGCCTGGTAGGACGCGTCTATACTTTTACCAACCCATTTCCAGTTCCGCGTTCGAGTTCTGCGATCTGATTGGCCACTGACGTTTCTGGTCATGTGACATGTGCACCAATCGCGTGACGCCTGTTTCTGCGCCTATTTCCGCGTTGAACAGCCTGCAAACTACCTAACGCCTAGTTTATCACTGGTTAAGCTTAGGCGACTCTTTCGAAGTTGGTTAAGGTTAGAGTTTGGAATCAGGGCTGGTGTTCTATCGCCCTGCTCTAAGACAAACTCTAACCTTAACCAACTTCGAAAGAGTGCCTAAGCTTAACCGGTGATAAAAACAGGCGTCACACGATTGGCGCAGATGTCACATGACCAGAAACGTCAGTGGCCAATCAGATCGCAGAACGCAACGCGGAACTGGTCAAAGTAATGACGCTGGTAGGACAGCTGATACACCAGCAAGCGCCAAACAAGAAATAAGAGAGCTTATATAAATGAACCCTTGCAATGAATAACCATTTACCGTAAGTGACCAAAAAAATTACTGTTTACTGATAAACGTCAGCTAAAATATATTATTGTATTGTATTTGCTTCATTATATATTACATTACAGCATAGATACATACAGTGCAGCCATATTCATAACTGTACAGCTTGGGACTGCTCTCTGCACAGCAGCAGTGCTTTCTTGTCTGCTGTTTCTTGTCACTTTCTGCGGGGGCTGTAAGCGGTGTCCAGGTCCACCAACTACTCACGGCCTCTAGCAGCCTGAGAGTCGTCTGCAATTGAGGAATCTTCAAATAATAATAATTATAATACATTTAAATTAATCCCAAACTATTCTAAGGCGTAATCATATAGTATGATGCAGTTTGTTGTGAGATTCCGTGTTACATTCTTTGAATATTGGTTGATAATACTATAGTTTGGCTGGTTACGTTATGCTGTAGTTGGTTTTCTAACATTTTGATACATGTGCCCTTTAAACAATTTGAGCCCCTGACCCTCTCTAAAGGTCTCTGCACGACCCTGGATGACACGACTCCGAACATGAATAATTCATTAGAAACACAATAGGTGCTACGGCGTTAGTCAAGAAGCAACGCTATCGATGTTTCTTTGTCTCTTCATCTTTGATCTGCGTCGTTTCACATGATTATTATCCAAGTTGACTGGCCCGATAACCACTTACTTTATTCTGCTATCACAGTATACAATACAATATGCCATTTGGTGTAACATTCTTTTACCAAGTCCGGTGAACTTTTGAGATTGAGTCGATGGATAGGATAGTTTATTCTGAGCACAGAGTCTCAGTTCGATACAGAGAGAGGAAGCCACGAGGCCAAGGATACTTTCAGCCTTATGATAAAAGAAATCAAGGTTTTGCAAACAGAATGAAAGTCAAGACAGTTCTCATAACAGTGTGGGGATGAATATTGATAAGCTGCACCTGGCTAACGGGACCTGAGTTCCTAATATTCTGTCATGAGAGAGTTGGTCGTTAAGAGTTGTTCCAGACAAAACAGGCTCTCTGTACGCCAGAGAATTTATGCCAGTAAGCTGGTTTATTGTAAATGGAATAAAGGAATATTACATTAAACATTGCACAAGATATGTAAGAGGGTTTGATTGATTGATTGAACATTTTATTAACAGATTGCAGAATGGGTACAATACAGTACAGCTCAATACACACAATTGTTAAGGGGATGCAGACCAGAGAAAGACTTTCGTCTTGTTTACATCAGGGTCCCCCATTTTCAATTCATAGTGACATTTATGACATACTGATATACAGTAGGCCTACCGCTACATCTTTTATGACATACAAGATACAGTATACAAATATATAGTATACTGTTTATTTACAGACAGCGTTTCTAAAAGAGAATATATAAATTTGAGGGGGAGGAAACTGTGTACATTGTTGTGAACATGTGATTCTTCCATGATAGACACCACGACCGCATACCGCCCCAAGTGGGAACAGGCCACGTTCTAACGCGCAGAGCTAAAACAAGACCACTGTGTAGATTAAAACGGACACTCTTTTTTTTAAGCTCATGACGGGAGGAGGAGGACCCACCTGGGAGTAGACTCTGTTGTGCCAGTGCCTCTGGCCCGACATGGCCGCCCCGATCTGGAACATTCCGTGGGTGGCGGGCAGCATCCCCACGTCCAGCTGGAGAAACTTCTCGGGGTGGTTGTTGTTGGGCAGAACGGAGATGTCCATCCTTGGTTCTCTCGACTCTGTTGTGTTTCCTCCGACCGGTCGGTTCTTGCCTCCCGTGGAACTCACTTACACCCTACCGGCTTGCTAATAATTCATGACCAGCGACCTATTTATGACCAGGTGTCTCTCGCTGGTGTCTGTAACCCGATCCAAGGCCTTTACGCCCCAGCGTTAGAGATTAACAGTGTCATCGAAGGGCAACAGAGAGAGCCAGTGGCTTAGGTAAGCTACACCCCATGCCGGAGTCAGCAGAGAGAGTGTTGGGTTCGTTAAGAAGAACTAGATATAGTGATTGAAGGGTTTCTCGCATGAGGCGCGATTCAAGATCTATGGTGAGGCAGCGTGTATCATTAAGTTATGGTTAAGGAAGGTTACGATTAGGGATGCACCGATCTGATATTGATATATCGGATATCGGCTCCGATATGACTAAAATAGCTAGATCGGGTATCGGAGACAATCTTTTCTTTCTTAAAATATATATATATTTTTTTATTTAAATTAAAAAAAATCGTTATTTAATTTTAATAATAAATAACAATTCAGTACATTTATATCTATGTGTTAATTTTGTTTCACTAAGTTAGGAAAGTAATGTTTTAAGTCAAGCCTGACGTTGCCTTGCACAAAAGAATGATCCCAGTCTCTTCCACACATACTGTAGGCCTTTCACACCAGCCGGCCTCCGTGCCAGAGCCGGCTCCTGAATGTAATCTAGAACGGGCCGGCGCGTTCACAGTCGGGAATAATAGGTTCGGAACATGAAAAATCATTGCTCAGTGTTTTCTTAGAGGGCCGAACTAAAGCCTCCGTCATTTTCCGGTGTGAAAGGCCTAACAGTGAGGCACACAGTTTATTAATTGAACAATGGGTATCGGATCGGTACTCAGTACTCGGTATCGGCCGATACCCAAAGCCCAGGTATCAGTATCGGTATCGGGACTGAAAAAGTTGGATCGGTGCATCCCTAGTTCAAGTTTCTCTAATAGTTGTCATAGTAAAATACAGAATACTTTTCCATGAAATGCTTGTTTCTGTATGAGCTCCTGAGAGTATGCTAGATAAAAATAGATAAAAAGTATGCAATAGAAAAAGTCAAGAGTACGTAACAAAAACTGTTCAGTCAATCAATATACATATACTGTACAGAGTAAAAAAAGAGTAACAGTGGAGGTACAATGCAGCAATGGGATCAGGTACAACTTAGGGTAAGGTGCAATGAGGTATGAGTTGTAGTGCAAATCTCTTTGTTAATAAATATAAAGTATTTAAAGTGAGTAAAGTGGGTGTTACAGTGAGGGTTTATTTAAAGTGAGTGTGTGTGTGTGTGTGTGTGTGTGTGTGTGTGTGTGTGTGTGTGTGTGTGTGCGTGCGTGCGTGCGTGCGTGCGTGCGTGCGTGCGTGCGTGCGTGCGTGCGTGCGTGTGTGTGTGTGTGTGTGTGTGTGTGTGTGTGTGTGTGTGTGTGTGTGTGTGTGTGTGTGTGTGTGTGTGTGTGTGTGTGTGTGTGTGTGTGTGTGTGTGTCTGTGTGGATGTGTGTGCTGTGAGTGTAGATGATAGGTTGTTAAATAGTGTCATTGTCATTGAGCATCCTGATGGCCTGGGGATAAAAGCTCCTTCTGAGTCTGACCGCAGCAGTTCAAAGAGGCAGTTGTTTGGGTGACTAGAGTCTTTGATTATTCTCTCAGCCTTGCTCCTGCAACGCGTGTTGTAAATGTCCTGGAGAGTGGGAAGTCCACCTCCAATTGTGCATTCTACTGAACGGGCCACTCTCTGTAGTCTGCTACGGTCTTGTGCGGTGCTATTCCCAAACCAGGAGGTGATGTTACCAGTCAGGATGCTCTCTATTGTGCATGAGTAGAAGTTCTTGAGTATATTCTGACTCACTTTGAACTTCCTTAGGCGCCTAAGGAAGTAGAGGCGTTGCCGTGCCTTTTTCACTACACTGTCAATGTGTGTGGTCCATGTCAAGTCCTCGGATATGTGGACTCCGAGGTACTTAAAGCTGTTCACTCTCTCAACCGGTGCCCTGTCGATGCTGAGGGGGCGGTAGTCCCTGGCCCCCATCCTCCTAAAGTCCACAATCATCTCTTTTGTTTTGCTGACGTTCAGGGAGAGGCAGTTCTCCTGACACCACCGCGCCAGATCCTCTACCTCTTCCAGGCCGGCCGGCACAGCTGTGTTGAGGGTGATGGATGAGGAGGTGCAGTTGCCTGCTCTTACCACTTGGGTTCTTCCCGTCAGGAAGTCCAAGACCCACTGGCAGAGGTCATAGTTCAAGCCCAGGTCCCTGAGCTTGGCTACGAGTTTGGAGGGGACTATGGTATTGAATGCAGAGCTGTAGTCAATGAATAGCATTCTCTTTTTTTTTTTTTATTATTATTATCTTTTTCCCCCTTCTTTTTCCGATTTTCTCCCATCCCAATGTTAGTCGGGTTATGCCAATTCCCACTCCCCTTCCTGGTCGTTGCGCACTCTACCCCCTACCGTCGGTCTGGGAGGGCGGAGACTATCACATGCTTCCTCCGACACATGTGTAGCCAGCCCACCGCTTATTTTCACCTGGCAGCGCGGACTCTCATCGGGAGAGTGTAACGTGTGGAAGGTCACACTACCTCTCCCAGATCCTTCCCTTGCTGTGCAGGCGCCCCGACCGAACTGTAGGAGTCGCTGTTTACAACGACCAGGACCCACCCACGCCGGCTTCCCACCCGCTAACACTGCCAATTGTGTTAGTGTGGACGGTCGGCGAAGGCACCACAGCCGGATTCGATCCCACTGGCTCTATGGTGGTAGACAGATGCTTAGTCCGCTGCGCAACCCGGCCACCCCTAATGAATAGCATTCTCACATAGTTCCCCTGCCTCTTGTCCAGGTGTGATGCTGCTGTGTGCAGCATATGGGCTATGGCATCCTCTGTGGACCTGTTGGGGCTATATGCAAATTGCAGGGGGTCCAGGTTGATGGGGAGGGAGGAACAGATGTAGCCCATAGCTTCTCAAAGCACTTCATCACTATGGAGGTGAGAGCTACAGGGCGGTAGTCGTTGAGGCAAGTGGGCATGGATTTTTTGGGTACAGGGATAATGGTGGACTTCTTCAGACAGGTGGGGATGACAGCATGTTCTAAGGACAAGTTGAATATGTCAGTGAATACCGGGGCCAGTTGGTCGGCACAGACTTTTAGGAAGCGGCCGGGATACCGTCCGGTCCTGCTGCCTTCCTGATATTCACTTTCTTAAAGGTCCTCCTCACCTCATGCTCTGTTATCCTGAACACTGAGTCTCCATCGGCAGTGTCTCCCCCTTCTATTGCAGTGGTCTGTAGGCTGGTGTTGTTATTCACAGCCTCAAACCTCGCATAGTTGCGATAATAACCGTGATTCTCTGTGAAGTGAAGAGACTTCTCTTTCTCCCCGGGCTCGAGGCTCTGACATATGTTCTAATCGAGACTAATGAAGGATTTCACACAAGCCTGTGCCTTGTTGTATAGGCGCGTGTGGGGCCAGCCCACAGCTGGCGCGGCGGGGCTGAAAGAATTATCCATGCAGGCCTAGCATGTGGGTCAAGCCATCATACGTGAAATATGGAACTTATTAAAGAGAACAGAATTGACATTGGTGGTATTCCGGTGATCTTAGACAGTTAACCCTTTCACTGCCACACTACCAAAGGGTTAACCCTTTCACTGCGACAATACAGAAGGTTAACCCTTTCACTGCCACACTATATAAGGTTAACCCTTTCACTACCACACTGCAGAAGGTTAACCCTTTCACTACCACACTGTAGAAGGTTAACCCTTTCACTACCACACTACAGAAGGTTAACCGTCTGCAGTGTGGTAGTGAAAGCTAGGGTTAAGTCAATATCCTATCGATAAACACAGACGCCCGTCTCCCCCAAGCTGGAATTCAGACTTTATGATGTCATTGACTTTTTGTTTGAGCTATGACATCTAAAGTTTGATTTGAATGTAGGGCGTACAGCTCTTTTATTTATTTATTTATTTCACACCATTTCAGCAAAACAGTAAAAAAAATCGAAACATTGACCATGACAGAAAGTGTATATAAAGGTGCTAAGTAGAGGCAAGAGACCCAGATGGGCCTATACGGGGCCTCAACTCATTAAATCATCGGATAAAAAAAACACAAAAACAAAAGTAAAGTGAAATAAGTTCATAAAAACAATTTTCATAATATTAAGATAATAATAACAATAATAATCAAAGTAATAATAATAATAATAATAATAATAATAATAATAATAATAATAATAATAATAATAATAATAATAATAATAATAATAATAATAATAATAATAATAATAATAATAATAATAATAATAATAATAATAATAATAATAATAATAATAATAATAATAATAATAATAATAATAATAATAATAATAATAATAATAATAATAATAATAATAATAATAATAATAATAATAATAATAATAATAATAATAATAATAATAATAATAATAATAATAATAATAACAAAAACAACAACATTAACACAATGGCGCCCAAAGATGTATTTATCCGTGTTTCGATTCCACCCATTGTGGACAGAAGCACGGATAAATCCGTGGCAAGTTGTTATCGCTTTTCTTCCATTTTAATAACCTATTCAAGGTCGCCGAGCGGCACTGCAGATTTACCCTACTCTATGAATTCGAGAAGGTGCAATACCGGCCAGATCCTCTTAGGGGCGCTATCACGATAATAGAGTGTTCCCTGTGGCCGAACGGTGGACTCTTTTTTTTTTAACTTTCAATGGAGTTTTATGTTAGCAGGATTCTGGATCTGTAGCCTGTAGCTTGGATTACGTTTTGGATTGCAGATTTCACCATGCAATAAGGGGATTTATCATCAGCCAATGGACATATCGATCTACCAGATGGCAATCGATAACGGGGAAATGCTCGGACCACGGTAAGATCTTTTTCACTTAAAGTACATCCCGATCGGGCCTTGTTTTGATAGCCATCCAGGCGTTCAGCCTATGAGGCTAATGAGGCTAATGCGGTTATTGGTAATCAATAATCAGAAACGACGTCCCCCGCCCCCCCCCCCCCCCCCCTTTTCATGCATACATGCATGAGGATCGTACCGATCATATGCAGTTTGAGTTTTAACTGGAGCGTATCTATAACCGAAATGCCATTGGATTTAACGTTATTAGCTATTAGCCCATTATCTCGGCTTCCAGGAAATATACTAGACCAAATCCGGGATAATGCTTATATTCACGGCGCTATAAAATGAGAACGTATTGATGACATTTTTTTTTCTTTAAGCCATTTTGAAGGGACGGTTTATGGTCTCAATTCACAATGAGAATGGACAGATAGCAATACTATAAAGTATAGATATAGCTCTACAAACAGCCCCATGTCTGTTTACATTCCCCGGTCCTCTTGACATTAATTAGACTCATCCCAATGGCCCCGAATGTGTTAATGTGACGGAGTCCTTTTTCTTTCCCCTCCAAACTCACACAATTTATGGCGTTGTCGGAATAAAATATGTTGGTGTTGTTTTATTGCCCAGCCTCCAAGGTGCAGAGAGGTGACATTTCAAAAACAAGTGACATAAGCAAACTAACAAAATAACAAAGTACTACCTGGTCTATCAGATGCGTTCCACAATAACGTCATCATGACAGACGACACTTACTGCGCGGCACTTCCCTAGTTACTTATTTTAGCAACCTTTATCTGGTGAAGCCCCGACACAGAGACAAACAGATTAACAAACACTCACAGCGCTTCCCTCAGTCACCTTCAGTGTAACTGATGCAGGGCAAGACCACCAAACCTTGGGCAGGCAGCCCTCATGAACACCTGGACTCCTCCCCCTCCACAGGTGCCACACATAATTAATTAACAAGACTAAACAGGTGCTACACATCAATTAATTTGCAGTTTCCTATTATATCAAACAACCCCCAACACCAATACCCCCACAACAACCCAATAAATAAATAAATAAATATATAAACATAATCCAATAAATAAATATATGTATGAATGGATATATGAATGTATGGTAATATGTATGAGTGCATGTATGATAAGATTAATGAATATGTATGCATGTTTGATTATACATATGAATGTATATATGATAATGAGTGAATGTATGTATATAAGATGAATGTATGTATGTATGTATGATAATGTATATGAAGGTGTAGATGATAATGTCTGAAGGTATATGATAATATGAAATGAATGATGGGGGGGTTGCAGTTCTCAGTCCAATCTGATCCAGTCTCCAATCTGATTTTAGTCCAATGATGAATGTAACTGAGGGGTTACAAAACCCTGACTGTATTAAAGATTGTGATAGATTAAACCACTGCTAATTATTATTATTATTACTTGCCAGAAAGTACAGTTATAATATGGCAGACACTATGATAATACGGCACGGTGACAAAGAAATATCATTTAGAATATTTATTATTATGCAGCAATTGTACAGAATAGGAATTAAGGGTCGCGCTTGTATGGCGAAGAATATGAATAAAGTCAGTCAGTAGCAAAGTCAGTTGGAATGAATAATTCCTAAGCTGGGATAATAGACTAAACGCCGCCTGGCGTAGGGGTGGCACTATAGTGGGCAAACGATGGTATCGCTGGAGACAGGGGGGTATCCTCCCAGAGATGTAAGCTCTGGAGGAAAGAAGAATGTTCGGATACTCAGTCTGTTCACTTGAATAAGAAGGGGTTCTCGTATAGATCCAGTCCTTGTAATCCAAATGCTCAGCAACAAAGCAATAGCTGTAATCCAATTGCTCGATAGCAATGACGATAGCCAGCTAGCTTCGGTCCTCGAAGCTAGCCCGAGGTAAGATCTTCAAGGTGGTTAAATCCAAACGACAGTGGGTATTAACGAGGCTCTTCTCCACGGTAGTACGTTCCACAATCACTAAAATCCAACCAATACTGGTTCTGCAATCGCCGCCGTAGGTTCCAATATGCACATGTCCAGTAGGTCCACGACTAGGCCCTCCTCGTGTACTGGCACTATTACTAAGCCCACGCACACTTGCTAAGGTTTCACTAGTTACTAAACGAACGAACTGCTTGTAATGCTACATACCGAACGAACTGCTGTAACACGATTCACACTAAATGACGACTCTTTACTTCACATTAAGCTAAGTCGAACTTGACGTTACTGCATTAACTCTGACACTTTTACTATTCACTTCGCACGTTAGGTTCACAACACTCTGTTTAGACAAACTGCTTCACACTACATTAGAATCACACTACTGCTGCTGCGCCTTCCACGATATATATACTTAAGTGGCTTTCTAGTGCCAAGCCTCAGCTCTCGTCTCGAATCAATGCGCCGGCACCAGGCATGTTCCAACATGCCCAGACTCGCCTTTGAACCTGACTTCAGGGGCGTGTTGTCTGGCGCCGAGAACGTCAAGGGCGTTATCCAATGAGGAAAGTGAATATTACTAGTATTCAAACGCAGGCTTAAAGGGATATAGCTTATATATATAAATAATATACAAGGTATATAAAACAATAAAACGTAGATTCTCAGCTTTAATCTGGTCCTTCACAACAGCCGCCTCCTAATTAGTCCGCACCTAATTAGTTAAGGGAGACAGATTAATTGCTCCATTGGTGCTTGTTGTGAGGAGTAGGTCAATCTACAAATTCAGTGGGTCATGGTCGTCATCAGGGAAGTCAGGGAGCTTCGGCAACTCTATCAGCTTCGCCACAGGTCGGGTGTAAGTCCGCCCTTGGACTATGACTTCTGCCGCTCTGACCTTCCCATCGGCACCAGTAATCACTCTGCTCACGCGGCCGGCCGGCCACGTAGCTCGGGGTAGTGACTGGTCTATGATCATAACGACTGTGTCCACCTTCAGGTTGTCCCTGTCCTTTACCCACTTCTGATGGGCTGGAAGGGAGGGTACGTAGCGTAGGAGGAAGCGGGCCCAAGACTAGTCGATCTGTGCTTGGTTGTGTCTCCACATCCTCCGTCCGTTCCTGTCGTTCTGTCTGTACACCGTCTGAGGAGGGGCCGGGTCCGGCCGCCCCATCAAGAGGTAGTTTGGGGTGCTGGGTTCGAGGTCAGCTACGTCGCTTGGAGCGTAGCTGAGGGGGGTGGAGTTCGGAACTCCCTCTTCTTGAGCCCACGGTTCTCTCACAGGCATCGCGTCTAATGTCAATAGCCTCTCAACGGGCTGTACGAGAGAGTGGCCTGTGTCGCTCACCTTTGTGTAAAGGCAGCGTGTGGACGTTGGTTGGCTGGCAGGTCCGTAGAGGGGGCCCTGGAGCGTCCACCCCAGTCGGGTCTTAACCGCGACTGGGCATCCTTTGGGTCCGATGTGGGCCACCGTGGTTGGGACAATGAGGTCCGCGTGGTCGGAGCCTATGAGCAGGGTCGGGGTGGCGCCGTCGATGAGCGGTATAGGCAGTCTGCGTAGGTGCGCGTACTTCTCCATCAGCTGTGGGATGGGGTAGTCGTAGCTTGACAGACCTATGTCATGGCTTGTAAATGCATTAGTGATGCTGTACCGCTTCTCGGGCTGCTCGACCGCTGCTATTGTGAATGAGACGTTTTCGCTCTTTATGGTCTTTAGGTCTCGCTGAATAGTACGGATTGTCATTGTTTCTTCGGTACCCCGCAGGCCCAACTGGGCTGCGGCGGAAGCGAGGAGGAGAGTCTTTTCTGACCCGTCGTCGAGGACGGCGTAAGTGTCCAGGACCTTGTCCTCGTAGCTCAGGAGCACTCTGACCACCTTGATGAGTACTCGGGGGCTCCCATTATACGTGGGGTCGATGTGGAGCACTCCTGTTGGTGAGTTGCCTTGTAGGGCTAGTCTTCCCCTGTGGACCCTGCGCAGTGCCTCGCAGTAAGCGGGGTCATGCGTGTTAGCTTTAAGCCGCTGATCCATTTCAGCGGGGGTCAGTGTCTTGTGGTCGTCGCACTGTGTCAGCCAGTGTCCGCCGTGGCAGTAAAAACAGGTGATCTCCCATTCCTCTTTGGCTGGGGGGTTGAGGCTGGCCTGTGGTGACACCGCCTCGGCCTGGTACATCACCGTGATGGGCCTACTTTGGTTTCCTGGTGGGCGTTTGTTGCTCTCATGCAGGACTTCTAGGTGGGCGCCGTCACACTTGCCGCACCTTTTCTTGAGGCGGCACTCGGCTGCCATGTGGCCGCGCGCGCAGCGGAAGCAGCTGCGTTTATCCTTAAGCCACTGACCTATTTCGGCTGTAGTTAGGTCTTTGAAGGCGTCGCACTGTGACAGCTGGTGTTCACTGTCACAGTACTGACAGACAGCCTTCCACTTCTCCTTGGCGTGGGGGTTGTGGCTCGTCTGCCGTGACACAGCCTCGGCCTGGTGCATCACGGTCACGGACCGGCGGTTGTCGTTGAACCTTCTCGTCCATCTTTAGGGTCAGAGCCACCCCACACGAACGTGTCTAATCGTAGACTGCTGACCTCCCTGGCGAGGAAATCAGCCAGGTCTAAGAGAGATGGTTCTGGGCCGTGGGGGTCACGGTGGTCTCTCTGCCGCCGAAAACGCTCTTGACGGGCTGGAGGGAGCTTCTCCAGTATCCGCTCCACGTTGGAATTTGCATATAGTTCATATCTCCCCTTCTCCTTTTGTTACCCCAGCATCCCTACAAGGGATTGCACCTTTATAGAGAGGTCATCTAGTGCTCTATTGTCTTTAGCTGGGGGGAGGCGGTCGATATCCCGTATTTCTTGGATTACGTAATCCCATATGCGTCCATAGCGCGCGTCGAGGGCCACCAGAGCATCAGAATAGGGGGTTCTTGAGTTTGAATATGCCAGCGCTATGTTATGCGCTCTGGGCACTTTAAGGTGCTTGAGGAGGATGGCATATTTATAAGACTCGTCGTGTACCTCGGACATGATAGTCTCTAAACACATGCGTAGTTCAGTATACTGTCCTCACGCGTAAAGTCTGGGAATGTGGGTGTCCCAATGTAAGATGCCATGGATGGCTGGGACACCGATGCGCGTAGGGGGAGGGGCCTCCTTGGCAAGTCTCCCCGTACGTGGGGTTGTGGGTTAGTGCTGGGTGGGTACCAGAGGCCGGGCCCCCAGGTACCGCTCCTCGGTGCTGACTGTGTATTAAACTCACCCATGGGTTGGGTCGGGGGTTCGTAACGCAGTGGCTCGGGGCTGAGGTCGGGGCTGCACTGGGCCTCCTGGTCCAAAATAGGTTCGTGCTGGTGGGCTTGATGTCCTCCCTCGTCCTCCGCTATGTCTTCAAGTCTCTTAGTTAGTTTCTCGGCGACGTAGGCGGGATCTTCCCGTTGGCTGGGTCCCGTATGGACTGGTCGGGGAGGGGGCTCGGCGACGTAAGCAGGTTCTTCCTGTTGGCTGGGTCCCGTGTAGATTTGTCGGGGAGGGGAAGGTGCCCTCGACCCATGTCGTGATGATCTCCGGGAGCTCCGGGTGGAGGAGTGGGGAGTCGCCCTCTGGAGCAATTGCTCCATCATCTGCGCCTGCCACCGGTCTCTTTCCATCTCGCGCTGTGCATTGGCGGCGTCGCGCTGTGCATCGCGTTGCGCGTTGGTGCGGTCTCGCTGAATGTTTTCTTCAACCTGGAGGCGCCTCTCTTCCAGTCGGATGTGTTTGCGCTCGTTCTGTTGTTGCGCTTGGAGACGTTCTCTTTCCATTGCAGACTGTTCGCGCGCACTCTGTTGTTGCGCTTGGAGACATTCTCTTTCGGTTGAAGCTGTCAGCGTGGCGATCAGGGCTTGCGCTAGTCTCTGGTCAGCCTCGTTGGGGGATGACGCTGATGAGGGTGATGTGGCGTTGACAGGACTTGGTGGTGACCTGTTCTCTTTACGCGCTCCGAGGTCCATCTCTAGAGCGCTGCTTCTTACTTTCTCCCGCGCCCCGAGGTCCATCTCTAAGACGCGGTACTCTTCTCTTGGGTGCGCGCCGAGGTCTATCTCGGGTGCGCGCTCTTGGGTCTCTTGCGTTCCGAGGTCCATCTCGGTGGCGCTGTCTTTATCCTTTGGCCCTCCGGGGTCTATCCCGGTGGCGCTGTCTTTATCCTTTGGCGCTCCGGGGTCTATCCCGGTGGCGCTGTCTTTGGGTATAGTCACGTCATGTCCCGCTTGTTCCCCCCCGTGAGCTAAGTCAGTTTCGTTTGAACCCACTGGGGTCTCTACTGGTGGGGCCGACAAGTCGATTAGGTTGGACATGCTTAAGCTATTAGTTTTATCCGCGCTTAACGTCTTTTTAGATAAGCTAGGAGGTAGAACGACAGCGTAGTCCTCCAAGTGTGGAGGTGGCTGACGTTGGCGCCTAGGGCGCTCTAGTTTGGGAGAGCCGTTTTGAGAGTGTCCGCCGCTGGCCATATCACTATTAATATGATATTAAGATTACTGATACCCTCCGGCTCGAAGGACCAATTGTAACTGAGGGGTTACAAAACCCTGACTGTATTAAAGATTGTGATAGATTAAACCACTGCTAATTATTATTATTATTACTTGCCAGAAAGTACAGTTATAATATGGCAGACACTATGATAATACGGCACGGTGACAAAGAAATATCATTTAGAATATTTATTATTATGCAGCAATTGTACAGAATAGGAATTAAGGGTCGCGCTTGTATGGCGAAGAATATGAATAAAGTCAGTCAGTAGCAAAGTCAGTTGGAATGAATAATTCCTAAGCTGGGATAATAGACTAAACGCCGCCTGGCGTAGGGGTGGCACTATAGTGGGCAAACGATGGTATCGCTGGAGACAGGGGGGTATCCTCCCAGAGATGTAAGCTCTGGAGGAAAGAAGAATGTTCGGATACTCAGTCTGTTCACTTGAATAAGAAGGGGTTCTCGTATAGATCCAGTCCTTGTAATCCAAATGCTCAGCAACAAAGCAATAGCTGTAATCCAATTGCTCGATAGCAATGACGATAGCCAGCTAGCTTCGGTCCTCGAAGCTAGCCCGAGGTAAGATCTTCAAGGTGGTTAAATCCAAACGACAGTGGGTATTAACGAGGCTCTTCTCCACGGTAGTACGTTCCACAATCACTATAATCCAATCAATACTGGTTCTGCAATCGCCGCCGTAGGTTCCAATATGCACATGTCCAGTAGGTCCACGACTAGGCCCTCCTCGTGTACTGGCACTATTACTAAGCCCACGCACACTTGCTAAGGTTTCACTAGTTACTAAACGAACGAACTGCTTGTAATGCTACATACCGAACGAACTGCTGTAACACGATTCACACTAAATGACGACTCTTTACTTCACATTAAGCTAAGTCGAACTTGACGTTACTGCATTAACTCTGACACTTTTACTATTCACTTCGCACGTTAGGTTCACAACACTCTGTTTAGACGAACTGCTTCACACTACATTAGAATCACACTACTGCTGCTGCGCCTTCCACGATATATATACTTAAGTGGCTTTCTAGTGCCAAGCCTCAGCTCTCGTCTCGAATCAATGCGCCGGCACCAGGCATGTTCCAACATGCCCAGACTCGCCTTTGAACCTGACTTCAGGGGCGCGTTGTCTGGCGCCGAGAACGTCAAGGGCGTTATCCAATGAGGAAAGTGAATATTACTAGTATTCAAACGCAGGCTTAAAGGGATATAGCTTATATATATAAATAATATACAAGGTATATAAAACAATAAAACGTAGATTCTCAGCTTTAATCTGGCCCTTCACAACAATGAATGTTTGCGTGCGTGCTGCTCGGAGCCGCTCCATCACAATTAATAATTAGTCAAAACGAATTAACATGACACTGTAAAACAAAGTGACATTAATGGTTTTATGAGATTGAAGCTATTCATTTAACAATGTATAATATTGAGGCACAGTGGGCAAGGCGCTCGCCACTAATGCAGGAGATGCTGGGTTCGAGCCCAGCTCTCGGCATTGCTACCAGCTTGGCTGGTCG
Organism: Notolepis coatsorum; assembly: GCF_963971535.1. Lineage (NCBI taxonomy): Eukaryota > Metazoa > Chordata > Actinopteri > Aulopiformes > Paralepididae > Notolepis > Notolepis coatsorum. Next base: position 100,487,509 of record NC_140176.1, read on the forward strand.
TTCATACTAATACAATTGGCAGTATTAAGGGGTGGGAAGCTGGCGGATGGGGATCGGATGTTGTGGACAGCGACTCCTACAGGTCGGTTGGTGCGCCTGCGCAGTAGAATCAGGAAGCAACGAGGGCGGCGTGTCCCTCCCACGCAGACCCCCGCCGCTGAGAGATTGCGCTGTGCAGGTGAAAAGATGCGACAGCTGCCTCCTCGTTTCCCGGAGGGGACACGTGATGCAAGGCTTCGTCCACATTGCAGCCGGCCTGTGGGAGGCATGGCCTAACAGCGTTCGAGACAGGGGAGGGTAGAATTGGACAATACGAAATCGGGATGGGAGAAAAATAGAAAAATGGGAGAAAAAGTAGACAAAAAAAATTTAAATGTATAATATTTAAGCTTGGATTTGAGTGATGAAATAGATGAGCAATTTTTTATTATGGAGGGTTTTGAATTCCAAATAGCTCTGAAAGGGTTATATCCCTGTACGCTCTGTAAGTGCCCATATCGCAGTGAAACCACCATGGCTGCCGACACTGTGTTCTAGGAGCTGCTCCGTTATTCATTATTCCATCAGTGGACCGTGTAACACAGATAAATGTAATAACCTTTTCCTTTAGAAGGACCTTAAAATGTAATAACACCAGGAAATGTAATAACTTTTTCATTTAGAAGGACTTTAACGTGTAATAAAACCGGATAATGCTGTCAATTCTATGCTCATTTTATGCCTATGTCTATTTTATGTCTAGTTGTGTCTATTTGCACTGCTGTGGAACACTTTGGGCTGCGATTCTTCTATGAAAGGTGTTTAAAGTCTATTATTATTATTATTATTATTATTATTATTATTATTATTATTATTATTATTATTATTATTATTATTATTATTATTATTATTATTATTATTATTATTATTATTATTATTATTATTATTATGTATAAGTATAAGTCTTTATTTGTCATCATATTAACACACACACACACGCACACATGCGATGGGCGACCCACAGGAACACACACACACACTGAGTCGCTGAATGAAATGTTCTCTGTACCTCCCATCCCGTCGTCCTTCCCCCCAAGGGCAGCCGAGAGCAGACAAGGGCTGCAGTGAGCACCGCGCCCGGGGACAAATCCAAGTGCTCCTGTCCATCTTCATTTTGCGATCTGTTGTGCATGTTTTTCCATCGGGTTTATCTTATCGGGGGGGGGGGGGGGTCCCTTGCGAACACGGGGAGAACATGCAAACTCCACACAGAAAGACCCGGGAGATACCCCACCTGGGTACCTGGCAACGCGGCAACCTGGTCCCCAAGCGGGAATCGAACCCATGACCTTCTAGCTGTGAGGGGACAGTGATAACCACTACACCACCGTTAGTGGTGTATTTCACTGTAATAAATATGAACAGTGGGCTAATGATGAATCAGCACTACGTTCAGACTATGAACTGGCCTGTTGGCACAGCGGCATTTCATTATTGATCCAAGAGGAAGGAACGTCATCGAAAATCAAGTCCAAGAACTCCCCGGTCGTTATAAAATAGATAATTTTGGTTTGTTTTTGTACCAATGAGTTGGCAGCATTTGAATATGTCATCACTAATATCACGCTGATGTATTATAACAAGGAAAACCACCATAGTTGTGTTGGCGTGGATACTGATGTTATTGATCCTCAATAACTGAACCAACCTGAACTGGTATAGGGAGGTGTAGTCTGACGTCACTTTAGTTTCCCGCACGGTCCACCCGTATAGGGATTTATCTTTGGGAAAATTTATTATCGGCTATTGTAATAATTCTACCTCATGACTTAGCTTATTTGCCATCTACCCTGGAGTTAGACAAGCAGATACATACCCCTTTCTTCTCTGTGCATGCATTAGGCTTAGGGAACAGCCGCACTGTTAGCCTAGCTTAGCGTCATTCACTGGAAGTACAGTAGGTGTGCCAGTGTAACCTAGTTCCCAACAGTCACGAAATACACTCCAAATACAACTCCAAAACTTTCCTGTAAACATGTTAGCCTAATGCATGCACAGAGAAGAACAGGGTATGTATCTGCTTGTCTAACTCCAGAGTAGATGGCAAATAAGCCAATTTCGCAAAAAAGTTGGCGTGTTCCTTTAAGCTACTTCCTGAAATGACAAATTAAACTGATCCCAGACCTGCTATTGTGTACAAGCGCTGCTGTATTGAGAAATACTGCACAATAGCCTACAGTGATGTGCATGCATTCTTTGTAATAATAATAATAATAATAATAATAATGCATTCTATTTATAAGGCGCCTTTCAAGGCACTCAAGGTCGCCATACAACAATTTAAAAACAGTTAAATTCATAATCACAATCCATTAAAATATAAAAATAAAAAAATATATAAAATCAGACAAAAAATTAAATCAGACATACGCCTGCCTAAACAGGTGGGTTTTGAGGTGGGTTTTAAATGGAATGATGGAGTCAATGTTCCCGATGTCGGGGGGGAGGGAGTTCCAGAGGCGTGGGGGCAGAGCAGCTGAAGGCTCTTGACCCCATGGTGGACAGACGGGCTGGGGGGACGGTCAGGTTGATGGAGGAGGCAGACCTGAGGGACCGGGTGGGAATGTTGATGTGAAGGAGGTCGGACAGGTATGGTATGGAGGGCCAAGGTTGTGGATGGCCTTGAATGTATGGAGGAGGATCTTGTAGTCTATGCGGTGTTTAATGGGAAGCCAGTGTAGTTGGCGTAGGACGGGGGTGATGTGACTGATGACAGGGGTTCTGGTGATTATACGTGCAGCAGCGTTCTGGACCAGTTGGAGTTTATGGAGGAGTTTGTGGGGGAGACCAAAGAGAAGGGAGTTGCAGTAATCTAAGCGGGAAGTGTATCACGGTCTTTCAAACCCATGAACAGTCTGAATGACAAGAACATTTCCATGACAACCATGGGCTTGACGGGCACGCTGGAGAATACTGGTCCTACACGACGACAGCCCCAGGTTGTTTACACAACCGTATCCCTTTACGTTGCCTGGACGACGGGACGTTCATAACACAGTCGTTACTCGTCATCTATGCATGTATTAGGTTTGTGAAATCAGTGTCAAAACACATAAGTAAACAACACTAACCCATCCATTCTGCATTGATTGCACAGTTGCACACACTCACTTTAAACACTCACCTGTAACATTCACTTAGACACTTTAAACACTTTTTAACACTACACCATATTTTATATTTTTATTACTAAAACATTTGCACTACATTACTCATTTTTGCATTTTAAAAAGTTTGCATTTTGTACTTCATTGTTTGCATTTTGTACTTTAGTCTGTATATTGTATGTTTTATATTAGCGTTTGGTCTTTATTCTTTTTACTTTTTTTACTGTATGAAGCACAATCTCATACAGGCTCAGACAGAACCAAGCCTTTCACTGTAATGTACTTGTACCTTCAATGTGACAAATAAAACAAAACTTTAACTTGATGTACTGCTTAGGTAGGCGGGTATATTGTAACCCTGCCTTCTTATGTATGTACAGTAAGTCGCTTTGGATAAAAGTGTCAGCTAAATGACAAAATGTAAAATGTAAATGTATTCTAATGACGATGAGACCCTTCTCACAGCAGCCATGTTTGTCATAGCAGGGTAAATGTGTCTGCAGATAATACAGTTCATTATAATTGTCACATCTATTGTATATGTTTTTATTGTGTGCTTTTATCTTTTTTATGTTTTTATCTTGTGTTGTGGGACTGTACAGCACTTTGGTCAACTTTGTTGTTTTTAAATGTGCTTTAAAAGTGTATTGGATTGGATTGGATGTGTGCGCCAGAGGCAGTCCAGTTAAATAATGCTATAGATAACATTTTATGTAGTGTTCATTAATAATAATAAAAAATTAAACATCTACAGAGCTTTTAGAAATAAATTTTTTTTGCAGGTCCAAAATCAATGTTGCCTGCATGTATCCTCTCCCTACTTCCCGTTTCCCACATGGGATGCAACCGATTGGATAAATGACATGCTGGTGCTCTAGTGCGACATCTAGTGGCTGAATGTTATATATAGCACCTTTCCTTCAAATAAAACCGGTTGCACAAGTTTGATCCTTTCAGGATTCCAATGTTCAAATCAAATCAAATCAAATGTATTTGTAAGGCCCGACAACACACGTTAATGTCCCCATGGGCCGTACACGTCTTCTTTAAACAAGTCAAGAAGAAACATCACAATAAGTCAAGAACAAAACAAGAACACCATAAGGTCCAATTTTTTTAAAATAAATGCTAAATAAATGCAACACTCCCAGACATACCCCACGCGAAGGTAAGGAAAAACTCACTAAAACCTAGCAATAGGAAAAAATGCACCACAGGCAATGTGGAGGAGAGAAAACTTAGAAGGCCATTCAAGGGGGGATCTCCCTTCTTAGATGTCGGTGATAGATAGTAGTGTTGCAGACTAACAGTTGGTAAGCATGCACTCATGTGTGTAGTGAAACACAGATGAGTGCATGCGATAGCAACTGAACATTTAGAAAAATTTAAGATAGAGCTGATAGCGATAGTAACTGAACATTTTGAAAGATTAAAGATAGAGCTGATAGCGGATCTATTTGAGGCACAGGGGCGGTTCACTTGAGTATTTAATGTTTTCTCCTTATCTTGGTCGTCCCTTAAAGTTAGTTAAACCGATGCACAAAAGACCTTAGCAACCAAAGACCTTAGCAACCAAAATAAGAAAAAAAAACGCATGGTACCTCTGATTCGATATTAACCGCAACATGTGACGACGATAAAAGATGAAGAAAATTAACACATCCCGAGAAGAGTTTATTCAATTTCCTCCCACATTCTTTGTATTTTGTTTGCTGTTATTTGCAGATAAAATGTATCTTTCCTTTATTGATTGATTTTCTTTCTATTCTTCTGACATGTTTTACTGTATACCAGTTCTTTGCGAGACGACACAGGCACGGCCATCACAAGCGCACGGAGCTGGGCGCATTGAAGCGGTCTCCGTGGAATGTTTCTGCTGAAAAATCTCTTTCCTGCAGTAAATACCTTAAAGTGTAAAGTATGTGCAACACCCTTAAGACCCTCAGCTAAGGAGATATAAGCCTTAAGTGTTAAGGAGAAAACACAAGTTAGTTACACCTGTGTGTACCCTGCTATGACATGTCAAAATGGCCACCGTGAAAAAGGATGAGAGGTGAGGGGCAGTGGTGGAAGAAGTACACAGTTCCTTTACTTAAGTAAAAGTAGAAATACCCATATAAATGAGTACTCTGGTAAAAGTAAAAGTCCTCCATTCAAATTCTACTTAAGTAAAAGTAGAGAAGTATTTTCTATTGAATGTACTTAAGTATCTAAAGTAAAAGTATGCATTCTACATAATGTGTGTGTATTCCAGTGCTTGGGAGCATTCAATGCTCGATCCATTGACCTCTAAAAGTTATGTTAAAGTGGTATATGGTCCAGTTGTGCTGCTCTGATTAAAGGTTATGTTAAAGTGGTATGTGGTCCAGTTATGCTGCTCTGATTAAAGGTTATGTTAAAGTGGTATGTGGTCCAGTTATGCTTATCTGATGAAAGGTTATGTTAAAGTGGTATGTGGTCCAGTTATGCTGCTCTGATTAAAGGTTATGTTAAAGTGGTATGTGGTCCAGTTATGCTTCTCTGATTACGTCCTCTTGAAGTTGACAGGCTTCAAATGTGAAAGCATATAATATTCATACATTTTTGCCATGTTTTCTATGCAAAATCCTTTTCTTCAAAGTAACTAGTAACTGATGGGTTCAGATAAATGTAGTGGCGTAAAAAGTACAATATTTCCTTTGAAATGTAGTGGAGTAAAAGTATAAAATTCCCTCAAATGAAAATACTCACGTACAGTACAAGTAGCTCGAAATTGTACTTAAGTACAGTACTTGAGTAAAAGTATTTAGTTACATTCCACCACTGAAAATATGATCATGTAAGTCACGAATACTTTTTTATATTCTGCGGCATTGGAGTGGAACAAGCTTCCAGTGGCCCTGAAAAACATTGAAGAGGGGGGAGGCTTTAGACGTGCCACAAAGAAATGGCTAGTAGCCAGTGAGTACAGGTTAATGTTTTATGGGGTTGCTATATGTTTTATTATGATGCTCTATGTTTATATTATGTTGATCTATATTTTATTATGATGCTCTATGTTTTATTATGATGCTCTATGTTTTATGATGTCTGTCCTTATCCAAAATCAAAGACCATGATCGAAATAAGTGCTTGCACTTTCTCATGTTTTTATCCCTTGGATGCTGTCTTTACTCCAGAATAAAAATAAATCAATCAATCAATCAATTACCCCAATACCCTCAATCAATCAATTACCCCGTTACCCTATAAAGCTTGGTCAACATAGAACATACAATGTCCGTATGAACACGCAATGTCTGTACGAACACGCAATGTCCGTGGGAAATCAGGGTAAACAAGTACATCGAGGAGAATCAAGAGTTTAATTTCTCACTGAAATATAATGCACAGGCAGCGCCCTCCTCTAAACCACTGCGAGACTACATACAGTATGTACTTGGGAACCACTTTGTCAAAAAATGGCACGGTCTTACAGTTAGAAAATAAAAGATTTAAAAAGATTGTATAAAAAAAAGAAAAAAAAACACTAATTTCATTCAACAAACCAAATGTTTTCAGCCAAAGACAGAAGGCGTACAGGTAAAAATGGAGCAGTGTCTTTGCACCATGTGACACCTATAGGAACCCCAGCACCAGTGCAGCAGTATACTTCAGTGTAAACAGGTACAGTGTTTCTGATTCTCATCTCTCTTCAAGTAGAGGGACTAGCACTGTGGAATAGCACCTTTAGAAACAGTTGTGTGATTTGCGTGTTACAGCAGATTGTCCTTTAAAGCGTGGGGTGAAGCAGTGGGATGTTTACCCTTTGAGGTGTCGGGTCATGCTGGAGCGATAGGGTTTTTTAATAAGAACCATAACTGTCTAAACGACGATGTCCAGATTGCTACTGGGAACTGAAAAGTCAGTTCTACTTGGCGTACCAATTTGTCCCCGCTGAAATCGTGTTCCTTCCGGGTCGAACGACTAATGTGATAAATCAAACTGATGGACACGTGATATGTGGTGTAGTGATGTGTTGTTTTCCTTCACTTTGAACTCCTTTGAACACTTTGAAGTTCTTAACAAATTAAAACCTCAAAACCACCCAAGTCCAAGGCAGGCCGTGATTGGTCCACACGACCCTGTCGCGTTAGAGCCCGCCCTCCAATGTCATTCAAGCTTTATTTAGCCCACCGCTGAATGTTGCCTTCCACCTGCTACTATTTCTTCAAGGAATTTTCTGGCCTTTGTTCAGGTTTTACGAATAACAATGAGAGTTTTCCTACTAATTTGGCCTCGCTCCTGCCTGGGGGGGAGGGGGGCTGACACGTCAAGGTCTTACGGACCAATCACAGCCTGCCTCGGCCAAGACATGGACTTCTGTGGTTTAAAAAATTTTATTGTTTATAAAAAAAATATTATTCATTGACGCTGCTGGAGACGGCTTATGGCATCAGTAAGAACTCTCGTTCTTCTTTGTACAACCGGGGTTTTAGGTAACGAAAGGAACCGAGTCACTAGGACCGTTCTACTGGGAGGTGATTTAAGGTTCATTATCGCCGTGGAAATGAGACATAATAGGAGACTTCTCGCTTGATTAGACTCACTTTCTAACCTGCTATCTCCTCCCAGAGCGCTCCTGTTATTAAGGCTTGGTATGAAACACTCATTGCAACACTGGGAACACGGAGCGAAGAGCAATGAAACACGAGTGGAATTCGAATGAGTCCTGAATAAGATAGTATCTGTTGCTATTCGTACAATTATTAGATTCAATACTGTAGCCTAAAGTAAGGCTGAGACGATATACCATTTAGAAGAATCGATAAATCGGGACAAAATGATCGATAAATATCGATTTTTTGTCATTATTATTTTGCATGTGAAAAAAAAAGATATATTTAAAATACGTTTTTCTTAAAAAAGAAAAAAATATTATTTAACGTTAGTTTGTGTGTGTGTGTGTGTCACGTGCACTCACTGTAGTTTTTGCGATGCTGTAGTTGGCCCACGACACACACACACACACAAACTAACATTAAATAATGTATTTTTTTCTTTTTTAAGAAAAAAGTATTTACATAATTTTTTTAATACTTTTTTTACACATGCAAAAAATACGATAAGTGACTCCCCTTATCGATTTCACACAGTTATCGATAATTATCGATAAATCGATAAGTAGTCTCAGCCTTAGCCTAAAGGGTCAAGTAAAGAGTTGTTCAAAAGAGCCGTTTAAATTGAGCGCCTCCCGGAGTAGGAACAGTTCGAATGATCCGGCTCCCTCGGGAAGAGACGTAATCCACATCACTAACACGGTGGAAACGGTTGTATACACGTCATAGACTGACGACAGTGTAGTCAATTATGCAAACATGAACTTTACATATTTGTTAGTTTATTACGTTCATTTCAAGGGTAGGAAGGGATTTTAGGGAGATTGGCCTGCCGTAGGTTCACAATATACAATTCTGAGGAGACATTTTTTGGGGGCAGGAGGGGGGGGGGGGGACCTCACACCTCAAAGGGTTAAACACTGACCAACGTTCAGAACTGATCACCTTGTTGTATCTTGGCGTACGAGTCAAGACTTTCTGCCGCGTTCAGCTAAGAAAAGGGCATAACATGCGAACATCCACTGAAGTGAGAGTTATATAGCTTAACATTATGACCACAACGTGTCCCTTTAGCTCGTTTCAACACACTGATACAGATATTTCACTTTATACAGAGGATTATGTCCCCCATGGGTGTCCTGAGGAGGAAGATCATGTCCCCTCTCTGGGTGTCCTCGTAAGGCACTGTGAATTAACGCGCAAAGCAGTGTCACAATAATGCACCGCTATGACAAAGTCAACAAAAAGGTCTGCATGTCAAGGATTACACACAACACATTATTATTATACACACACACACACACACACACACACACACACACACAGGGCCGGTCCGTCCTACAGGCCATACAGGCGGTCGCCCTAGGGCCCCGAAAGCCCCCCCCCCCCGGTTCACTCATAGTAAAAAAAAAAAGATAATTGTAATAGTAATAGTAATTTTCTTTTTATATATAATATTACGATATAATATTTAATATATAGTATTGCTCAACGTCCAAGAGAAACACTTACTGGTGAAATGAGGCGTCTGAAAAGATGATTGAATGTAGTTTGGTGAATCAATTTCACCGGTTAAAGTGTTTCTCTCGGACGTTGAGTAACGTGGCGATTATTCTTTTTTACTACAGGGTGGGGGGGGGGGGGGGGGCATTTTCAGGATCTCGCTTAGGGCCCAACAGACCTACGGGCCAGCCCTGTACACACTCGAGGGGTTAACGGTCAGCGCTGCACTCTGAACGGAACAGAAGCCTCTTACTTCAGGAGCCTGAGATTAGATTGAATTAAAACCAAAAGGCTGAGAAACACATGTTACTTTGTTATCTCGCGTCGGCTACGACTTCGACAAAACGAACAAACGAGATAAACATACAGTGACAAGCTGAGGCGGACACGGACTTAATTTAGTCACACGGTCGGTGGTTATGTTGGCGAGTCGGCCCCTTCCTCTTCTCTCTGGGGAAGTTCACTTCAAAGTGTGGTCCCTCGTAGGGAAGCGGACAAACGTACACATCATCGTGACGCCCACGTCGAATATCATTCATCTACCTCGAAGTATGTGTAGTTGGACTTTCATGTTGTAAGAATGAGATAAATAATAGATACAAATGACACAGTATGACCAAAAGACATTTAAAATAAAAAGAAACGTACAAAAATTTGCACCATTTGGAAAATATCAAAATTGTAAAAAAAAAAAAAAAAAAAACAGTTTAAGGTGGGATCTGGTTTTCTAGAGACTATATTCCTTGGAGGATCTGTGACGAACCGTAGGCCTGTTGTAACCATAACCAGAGCACACCTGGCTGATCACTTCAAGAAGCTGCACCTGGATAATCAACCTGTACCGGGGGGTAAAAAGGCTGTGACGGGAAGCTGCAGGGGGCTTTTATAATCTGGTTAAGGTTGGAACTGTTGTGTGTGCCGTAATTAAATGCACTTCGATGAAGGATATACATAAATAGAAAGGGCGGACATCTTGGTTTTATCCCTGGCTCTGCTCCAGCGCTAATACCGTTTTATATCAGGGCTCTATGGGCCACTGGCCAGGGTTATTATTATAGCTTTTTAAGTATTCCCCAGTTCATAAATCTCAATGTGTACAATGGACCACATGGTGGACTGACAGTATATAAAAGCTACAGCAATGCTCAGAAGACTATTTCCTTACTAACAACAGTAGCATATTGAGACCGTCTGGGCTGTGTCTTAAAGGATAACTCTTGTCTTGATATGAGTGCACATGATTTGAGACCTTTGTTCAGTATGCTTTTCCACCGTAGAGAGAGATATTTGGCATCCAGTTTGTGCCGATTCGTAACTTCCATAGTTTTCCAGTGTATCTGAAGATACATCTTAACTCATTCAGTACCAGCGTGTATCCCCATCCCTGCTGTCTCTGCGCCACGCTTTAAAAGATAGGCATTTTCACTGTGTTTCACGATGTTTGCAGAGCTATATCTATATTCTATATTATAGCTATGGAGACAATACTATGGCTCATTTGACAGTCACTATCTCTCGTCCAACATGTAATATTTTTTTTTTAAATTCATGTATACGTTTGCGTGTTATCCCGTGGTGAATATTGTATAGTTTCAGAGTGATCCGGGCTAATTCCTGGAAGCTGAGTCATGGAGCGCTATGTGTATTTTGCGAAAGTCATCCATCGGGTCCCTGACATGAAATGGGACAAACTATGCATCAAGTGTGCTGGACGCGTTCCAAGTGGCTCGAATTAAGCCTTTCACTTGCCCGGGTACCATTTCTCCGCCCGGACCATATAAAATGTAACACACAGTGTGAAATAAGGTTTCAAAGGGTAGGCGATACTGCCACCTTGCAGGATTCGGCCGGCATTGCAATCTCGGCGTCTCAGAATGAGTCCCAATGATACACCGAGGTCCGTGAGACTGTATAGAATAAAAAATTCGAATAAAAGAAAAAACTATCGAAAACCCGACTATACTCGGGTTTTGGCGCTCAACGCATGGCGACATAACCCGACTATAGTGGTGATTGGCGCTGAAAGTGTTAAACACTGTGTAGACGCACAAAACTCACCACATCTGATGAACGCGAAGACGGAGAATAAAGTAGATAAGATGGGAGAAGATGTGGCTCTATTTGAGAAGCTATTGTGTGTAACGATGAAGCGACTTCAAAGGGTGATTAAGATACACTTTCAGATACGCTGGAAGCCTATGGAGGCGATGAATCGGCACAAAATGGCTGCCGAATATCTGTATAAGGAAAGCATATTGAACAACGGTCTGATATATGAAGGATATCCTTTAAAGAGAAGGTTCAGCAATTTTGGACCCATATATACAATTTTCTCTTCATCATGCCGAGTGCCACTGAGGACATTGGGCCTCATTCATGAAATGTTCTTACACGTAAACATTTGTTCATTTGGAGTTTTTTAGCCCTCAGTTTAGTCTTACAGACAGGAAGCAAACCCAGATGGAAATGTGTTACTCCATGCCCTCCTGTAACTGGAATGAATGTTAGCCGGTCTGTGTCTAAACCCAGGGGTTACGTAGGCCCTATGTCCTCTCTATGAGACCGGCGTGAGAGCAAAACAAAAAGAAAAAGAGACTCCACGAGTCTTTAAGAAGATTTCATGAATGAGGCTCAATGGATGTAGTTTAAAACGGCTCGCTTCCGCTATCAGCCACTTATTGCTATGCTTCCGATGTAAAACACGGTAAGAAGAAGGTTCCCCCGATAATGCCGTTTGTAGATTCCTGAGAGTAACTCACTATTCGCTCACTGCTCCGATTTCCTCTTTGGGATCCACAAATGCCAGTATCAGGGGAAAGAGCACCATTGGCATGGCAACAAGAGAGGCTAACGCCAGAAGTGCAGCGTTTAAAACGGTGAATCTCAAACCCTTTTGGCTTGTGGACGGACCCCCCTTTAATATTTCTTCCTGACAAGTACTCCGTTTTCTTTTTCTTTTGCCGTCCTTCTAACTCGTTACAGTTGCATTGTGAACAAAACCACGTCGACAGACAAAATGCCCTTTTGCCCCCCGAGCTACATCATCGCTCGTATTGGAAATACACCATCATGGCATCATACTCTAGTGATGACTCTGAGATACACCTGGCAGCAGCACTACCTCCCTCGACGTACTCCAGAGAAGCACCGGGTCGAGCCGCGCAGCAGTACTACCTCCCTCGACGTACTCCAGAGAAGCACCGGGTCGAGCCGCGCCGTGCTTCTGTAGGAATTTGCGATATATATACGAACCGGAGAATTTCAAAGGAAGACGAGCGAGGCCATAGCACCCTAATAATATGGTCCAGTCTGGGGGTTCGACCCGGAGCAGGGGCAGTGGGGGGAGCGTCCAGCCTGAGGTCCGGAGCAGAGCTGGGTTCCCCCCCGGAGCAGGGGGACCAGGGGGGCCAGAGGGAGTGGGGGGGGGGGGGGGGGGGGGGGGGAGCATCAACTCCTCTGCTTCATCTTCTGTGCGTAAAAGTCCCGGCAGGTTTCGCAGCAGCGCTGGTACCAGCGCATGTCCTGGCACAGGTTCTTCTCCCGGATCACCTTGCAGTAGACCGGCCACTGGTCCCGTAAACATTTGAACGTCAGCGCAGCTGTGGGGAGAGGGAGAGGGGGGGGGGGGGGGGGGCAGAATGATGAGTCGGTAATAATAATGCACTTCATTTTGTCTAGCACCTTTCATACAAGAATTGCAGCTCAGAGTGCTTCACAGCAGCAAAAAAAAAGACACAGACATTTAATGTGCACAAAATTGGCAGATCAAGAGCAATGCATAAAGTGCAGACATAAGATCAGTATATAAAGCGAGCATCAGAATATAACATTAAATCATCCACGGCTGGGTGGCGCAGCGGACATTGCGCTCGTCACCCACGCAAGAGACACCGGGTTCGAATCCGGCTGTCGGCGTTGCCTCCGGCTTGGGCCGGCCGTCATACTAACTCAATTGGCAGAGTTAGCGGGTGGGAAGTCGAAGGGTGGTAGTCTGGTCGTTGTGAACAGCGACTCCTACAGGTCGGTTGGGGGCGCCTGCACAGCAAAGTCAGGAAAATGGCGGAGGCAGTGTGAGTCTCCTACACGTTACACCTCGCCAAATGAGAGTCCGCGCTGGCAGGTGAAAAGATGTGACAGGCTGCCTCCACATGTAACCGGCCAGTGGGGGGCATATGCGAGCAACGATCAGGACAGGGGAGGGAGAATTGGCACGAGAGGTAAATTGAAATGCGGAGAAAAATCACAGAAAAAGGAGGAGAAAAAGTAGATAAAAAAATAACATTAAATCATCCCAATAGGCCTCGTTGTTTTTACGGTTTGATTCATTTTTAAATAGTTGGATATGTTTTGTATGTATGCTACATAGATAGATAGATAGATAGATAGATAGATAGATAGATAGATAGATATATAGATAGATAGATAGATAGATAGATAGATAGATAGATAGATAGATAGATAGATAGATAGATAGATAGATAGATAGATAGATAGATAGATAGATAGATAGATAGATAGATAGAGATATTTATTGATAATGAACATACATACAAATATACATATAAGAGGCCCACCATTATCAAAAGGATAAAAATGCAAGAAAGCTTACAGCTTGTTTCCATTGCGGTCCTTCAGATGTCTGTGAGTAAAATGTACTGGTGAGTGTCTGCCTGGATGTGTGTAGGTGTATGGGAGTATGAGTGCATGATACAACATGCACTTGTCAGAGCCTGTGGGCAAAGCGAGGGTGTGCCCACCACGCGGGGGGGGGGGGGGGGGGGGGGGGGGGAGAGGAAAAGATAGGGAGATAAAATACAGTAAAAGAAATCTCAAATAAAATAAAAGACAATTAATACAATTTAAAAAATATACCCCTCAAAACCTAATAAAATACCTTAAAAATAAATAAAATCAACTAAGATAAATATATATATATACATATATATACACAGTATAGTGGCATATGTGTCAGTCTCCACTGAAATGGGCCCCTCTCCCTAGCAGGGCCCTGGATCGATAAAGCATTGCTTTATCGATCCAGGAATGCGCGCCCTGTGCCCGTGTGGATTACTGATGCGCGGTGGAAACGCTTCGAAAGGCAACATCACCAACACAGAAAGGTGTTTTTACTAGTGCTGTCAGGCGATTAAAAATATTTATCTAATTAATTACTGTTACGAGCAGAACGTTTGGTTGGCATGGTGGTGTGTGGAACCCAATTGCAGATATAAACTCACGGAGAACTTGGAGAGACCAGGCAGGAAACGGCGGTGTGATAACAAAAAGGCTTTACTTGCAAGAAGTGGCAACATAGGATAAATGGTGAAACATAAAACACGAACCAAAACAAAGGTAACAGCAAACAAAAGTAATGACCCAGCAAAGGACAGCTGGGTTGACAACACTTAAATACAGGACTAATTAGAGACAAGAGGATGATTAGTGAAATGACACACAGCTGGGGTAATGACTAAACAGGAAACATAACAGAGGAAATATACAGAAACATGACAACACCAAACAGCACATAGATACAGACACAAGGAGACAAAACTAAATTAGACAATGGGGCACAGTAAAGACAACAGATGAACACACAACAGATTGGTGATGACAGACAGGACATTAATAAATAAAAGATAACAAAGATGAATACACTGAACTAGGCCACCTGGTGGTTGAGAGCCGTAGTTCAGGTAAGGGATATGTCCATGGACAGATGAGGGTTGTGACGCAGTACCGGGGGGGAAATGTCCATGGACAAATGGGGGTTGTGGAGCAGGACCGGGGGGACGTTACAATTACAGGATTTGTAATTAATTAATCAAATTAATCGCATTTTAATCGCATAACCATTTTAGGCCTGATATCCTATAATCATATTTCAATTGGCATGTGTCCGGATGGCAGAATTCAGTACTGTATCTACAAAAACCTTCTGTTTAATCATCTTCCATTTATTCATTTGCTTAGATTTTTCAGGTCTGGTAAATTTGAGCATGGTGTTATTCACAGTCAAAGATAAAAAAAAATTTATTGATATTCTCATTTGGTTCATTACAATTTACTCAAGCCTAGTAACAGACACGTCCCTGCGATCCATAGATGTCCCTAGAATCAGATACCAAGAACATGCACTAACCTTCTGTAGTGTGGTAGTGAAAGGGTTAAGGGTTGCCTATGTACAGTGGAGATTTGGAGACAGTGGCTCAGGAGGTCTGAGTAATCTGAAGGTTCCTGGTTCGATTCCGGCGTGTCGAAGTGTCCTTGAGCAAGACACTTAACCGATGAGCAGGCTGGCACCTTGGTGTACGGGATGACTGTGAGTCACAGTGTTCAATTCAGTTAACTTAAAGGGGCACTTCACGGAAAAACAATGCTGATTTATTTTGCACCTAATCTCACACACATCCCAAAAAGTTTTGCACACATTCCTTTAGTTTAACAGTTATTGAGAGTAAATGAGTTTGAATATGGCCACCAGTGATGTCATCGGGATGTTGAATCCTTGTGTTGTGTTAATTACAGCTCAATGAACTGATAAAGTAGCAGTCCCTATCTACCCTAAATGGTTTCATAATTTCAATGAATTTAGTGTGCAAAATAAATCTGCATAGTTTTTTTGGTGAAGTACACCTTTAATTTCAGTTCAGTCCAATTAACCTGATTGGTTCTTGATATTAAATATATATATATAGGCATTAAAACATTAATAAATAAAAGTGCATATACATATGTATGTATTATGTTTAAATATACTACAGATAAGGGAATATGGATTGCAATCACGCATTTTCCTTTTGCAATCATGACTCAACTCTTTTGGAAAATAGTCTTTGGAAACCTTTGGAGAGCAAAAGTTGATTTGGGTGGAATTTCCCCTTTAAAGGATAGTGGTCACAATTTCTCATTGCAGCATTTGACCACTAGGTGGCAGTGCTCTGTAAGGTTTACACAGGGCTTCCCTGCTCTTCGCCTGCTCTCACCCTGGCTCTGTCAACTGCACTATTACTAATCACAATGTGGATGATCTCACTAAAAGCCAAAAAGATGTGTGTTCTGCTAAAGATGGACACGTTTTGTGCTTCTTGCAACACAGTGAAAAAAAACGTCCACCCCGATTGACGTTTAGGTTGTAATTGTCCAGAGTTAATTATATTGATTTGTTATATTGTTTACACTGTTTTTTTTTATTCTATTTTACTTGTACTTCTCCACTGTACTATAATTATGTCACTTGTACCATGTCTTATACTACCTGTACCCCCCCCCCCCCCCCATCCCCCATGCTGCTGCTATGATGCCTGAATTTCCCCAAGGGGATCAATAAAGGAATATCATATCTTATATATTTTTTTTTATCCACTTTTTCAATTTTTTCCAATTTTTCTCCCATCCCAATTTAGCCGTGCCAATTATCCCCTCCCCTGTCTTCAACGTTGCTCGCATATGCCCCCCACTGGTCGGTTGTAGGGAGGATAGAAGCCTTGCATCACGTGTCCCCTCCGATACATGAGGAGGCAGCCTGTCACATCTTTTCACCTGCCAGCGTGGACTCTCATTGGCGAGGTGTAACGTGTGGGAGGCTCACACTACCCCTGCTACCAAGGGCTTCACCCGATCGCATTGAATCGTTTTCGGGACCCCCGATTCATTATGCTGTGGTGGATTATGTCGTGGGCCAAATGAACATACGATCTACCAGATGGCAAGCAAATAATTGGAATATTCTTTTTGGAATCCCACCGGCCACAGGTAAGAGCAATTTAACGTCAATTTCAGCTTGATTGTGCCTTGTTTTCATTGCCATTGCCCTGATCAGCGTATGTTGTTGTACTAACGAATGCCGTTATTGACAATCAATTAATCAGAAACGCCCCCCCCCCCCCCCCTTTCATGCATGCATGATGGAACATAATATACCGATCATATGCATTTGAATTTTTAATTGTAGCATGTGTAGGGACGAAATGCGAATGGATTAAGTATAATATACGTCGCAGGCTATAACTAGCCTCCCAGGAATTACCCTAAACCGCTCTAAAACCATACTTATATTCACCACGGTATAAAACGGGAATGTATGGATGGAAAAATGATTTCTTTTTCACATCTTGAACGATAGATACTCGATGTCAAATGGGCCATAGTATTGCATCCATAGCTATAATATAGAATATAGTTATAGCCCTGCAAACAAGGTGAGCGACTCCATTGGTTTAATGCGTGGCAGCACATAGCCATATCCCGTTCCCAGCGTGGCAGAGAAAGTGTTAATTATGCAAGTGGTTATTTACATTGTTGTTGTTGTTGTTGTTGTTGTTGTTGTTGAAATGGGACGAAGATAGAGAGAAGAGATGATTGAAAGAAAACTGTAAGTTACCATAACTACAATAAACATCTATGTTTAAAAATGATTCTAGATGTTTATTATAGGTACGGAAACATGACATTGTGCACGAGAACATGCCCATAATAACATTTCTCTTTCAACCATGTCAGGCAACTCAATTCAATGTTGCCTTCATTCCAAAAACAAGTACATAATAATAATAATAATAATAATAATAATAATAATAATAATAATAATAATAATAATAATAATAATAATAATAATAATAATAATAATAATAATAATAATAATAATAATAATAATAATAATAATAATAATAATAATAATAATAATATAATAATAATAATACAAATCTAATTCTCCCATTTAAAATCTCTCATCAAACTCTGACTCAAATCATTTGGGCATTATATAGGAAACATTAAATGAAAATAATCTCTCTCTCTGTCTCGTAGTTCAATTTGGCCTAAAACACCCAGACGGCGCTGCCACCTGTTCACACACTTGCTAGGGGTCACGAAAGGTCACGGGGACAGCTCTCTTCCATCTGAGTGAGGGCTTTCTGACCCAAGGAGTCAGTCCTCCACAACCTCTCTCTCTCTCTCTCTTCCTCTCCCTCTCTCCCCATCTTCCTCTCTCTCTCTCTCTCTCTCTCTCTCTCTCTCTCTCTCTCTCTCTCTCTCTCTCTCTCTCTCTCTCTCTCTCTCTCTCTCCCCCCCCCCCCCCCTCACTCTCTCTCTCCACCACGGCAGAAGGCTCCAGAGATGTAGCGTAGCGCCCGTCATTTAAGGACTGTGATGAAACGACGAGTTGTAAACAATGAGTCATCACTCTAGGCTTCATGGGAAACGACTGGATACTGTGGAGGTTCTCAGTCCACTGCTGGTCCAGACTTACTGTCCACTAACTGATTATTTCATTTGACCTGCAGATCTGTTGAATTGTGTACCTTCATGCTCTCTCTCCCCCCCCCTCTCCCTCCCCATCTCTATCTCTCTCTCTCCCTCTCATTCTATCTCTCCCCCCTCTCTCGCTCTCTCTCTCTCTCTCTCTAACTGTTATTGACCATATTTATTGTAACGTATAATACAGACCCTCATCTGCACCTTTGATCACACTGCCTACTTGCTCATATGCGTATATTCAGAGTTAATTATATTGTTTACACTGCTTATTTTAACTTTTCTAACGTACTATTGCCTATATTTATGTCTTCTACTATTACCCTGCCCATACCTGTACTTCCCCTCCCCCATGCTGCTATGATGCCTGCATTTCCTCAAGGGGATCAATAAAGGAATATCGTATCTTATCTTAATTTCTCAAGAAATTGCTAATTTTGACTCGGAGGAAAAGAAAAACACATTTAAAATGATCAAACTAAGACCAAACCGACCGATTGATTGACTAAGCTCCACCTGTGTTGTTATCCAGACTCCTATTGCTATCTCAGT
This sequence comes from Notolepis coatsorum, assembly GCF_963971535.1. Classification (NCBI taxonomy): domain Eukaryota; kingdom Metazoa; phylum Chordata; class Actinopteri; order Aulopiformes; family Paralepididae; genus Notolepis; species Notolepis coatsorum. The sequence continues at coordinate 100,506,542 of NC_140176.1, forward strand.
AATACTTTATTTTAGGGGCACAATAAGAATGATTAAAGGGGAATTTCAAATAATTTTTTTAACCAGAATCCTCTGTTGTGAGGAGGATGCGAGATAATCCGACACACGACTCAAAAGTAGTCGAGGAAACAGTGTTATTTCAGTGTTATTGTTACTGCAGTTTACTAGAGGTCTGCTCTCCACCAGCTGACGTCATCCGGTATAGTTTCTTAGGAAGGGGGTGGGGTGTGGGGGTGTGGGGGGGGGTGGAGGGGGACAGGGCTCTCGAGACAAAACATATTGTTAGGTTTTATACATGGCCCAGAATAAGAATAAACGTTAGAACACGTCGATGGATCATCAGGTCGCAGGCTTGATGCCTCACAGGGTTCACACAGACATTGCTAAATTAAATCCAAGGATTGTCAAGTACGTTCCCAAGCACTATTTTTCATTTTAAAAGGGCATTTAAACGGATACAATTCACCTTTAAATACAGTTTTTTCTGGAAAGAAAAAATCTGATCGAATATATATATGGCTTAAAACCAATTTTCGTTAGTTAATTACACTTTAAATATGAAAATTGTATTACTTGATTCAAAACAATTGTATCATGGATGAACAAAACTTTCAATGTGAATGGTTGGTTTGAATTTCAAGGACTTTTTAAGCACCTTGTTAAATTATTTTGCTGTTTTCAAGGAATTCCAGGCCTTGACTTATTATTTTTTTATCAAGCACTTTAAGCACTTCAAGGATCTTGTGCGAACCCTGGTCTCAACGCAGGAGAATCCCTCCACAATGACTTCTGCTTTCACATCAATGACCCCTTCAGCGAAGACCCCTCCGTTAGATTCTCAGATCCCCCCACTGTATATCTGCTGACCTCCCATTCTAAAAGTCAGTCTGTTCCTGTTCCTACGTATACTTCATCATTATTCTTAAGTTAAGTGTCACAGACTCTCTCTCCTACAGTATATCTACACAGTATACAGTAGGCAATCAAGTATATACAGTTGAGAGTAGGCTGCCCAAGTACAACAGCTTACTATCTACTGTACGGTAGATCTATCACTCCAGACCCTCACTGTATTCACACAGTCACACCTCTATCACTCCCTCACTGTATTCACACAGTAACAACTCTATCACTCCCTCACTGTATTCACACAGTCACACCTCTATCACTCCCTCACTGTATTCACACAGTAACAACTCTATCACTCCCTCACTGTATTCACACAGTCACACCTCTATCACTCCCTCACTGTATTCACACAGTCACACCTCTATCACTCCCTCACTGTATTCACACAGTCACACCTCTATCACTCCCTCACTGTATTCACACTGTTATGGTTTGTAACCGACCCCAATCGCACAACACAAGACAGGTATGAGAGTAAGCCAAGAACAGGGCATTTATTGAATACAAACAAAAAGCGGCACTGTCCCTTTAAGGGAGAACACAAAATACTGGAAACAAGAATTAGGGAAAATTGGCACTGTGCCTTTAAGAGGCGAGCAGGCTAAGGGGCTAAGGCTAAAGGACAGGGCCAGGGCAAAGGACAGGGCAGGAACAGGGGCACTGGAGAGGGGAACAGGGACAGAGGCCCGCGGAGGCGGGCTGGAGACAGGGACAGAAAAAACAGGGTTAAGGCCTTGGACAGGGCGAGGGCTAGAGCTGCTTACAGGGATGGCAGGGTTCAGACAACGGAGGCCTGGCAAGGAGATCCTCCTTGGAAGCGAAGAGACGCATCCTCCCGTAGAGGATTAGGAAGCGATGCGCGTCTGGAGTGGGAACGCGTCTGGAGTAGGAGCGCGTCTGGAGTAGTAGCGCGTCTGGAGAAGTAGCGCGCCGGCTAGAAGAGCGCGCCGGCTCGGGGGTCTGGAGTGGAGCGCGTCTGGGGTAGGAGCGCGTCTGGAGTAGTAGCGCGCCGGCTAGAAGAGCGCGCCGGCTCGGGGGTCTGGAGTGGAGCGCGTCTGGAGAAGAGCGCGCCGGCTCTGAGAGCGCGCCGGCTCGGAGAGACGCATCCTCCCGTAGAGGATTAGGAAGCGATGCGCGTCTGGAGTAGTAGCGCGCCGGCTAGAAGAGCGCGCCGGCTCGGGGGTCTGGAGTGGAGCGCGTCGGCTTGAAGAGCGCGCATCCCCCCGTAGGATAGGGAGCGATGTGCGTCTGGAGTAGTAGCGCGCCAGCTAGACGTCTGGAGTGGGGCGCGTCGGCTTGAAGAGCGCACATCCCCCCGTAGGATAGGGAGCGATGTGCGTCTGGAGTAGTAGCGCGCCAGCTAGACGTCTGGAGTGGGGCGCGTCGGCTTGAAGAGCGCGCATACCCCGTAGGATAGGGAGCGATGTGCGTCTGGAGTAGTAGCGCGCCAGCTAGACGTCTGGAGTGGGGCGCGTCGGCTTGAAGAGCGCGCCGCGCGCTCGGAGAGACGCATCCTCCCGTAGAGAATTAGAGAGCGCACCGGCTGTGTCCCACTCCAGGCAAACGGCGACAGGTGGCGATGGCTGGCACCGCGTCTCACGCCGGAGAAGAACCAGCATACAGATACAGATAAGATACGGATACGGAATAGAGAATAAAAAACGACCCGACGAGGACTGAAGGGGAAGTCCAGGTATTTAAAGCCCTCTGGGGCGCTAATTAGAACACACATCAGGTGCGTGATGGTAATTGATACTTGACTTAGAAGTGTGTGTTCGGCACGGACCAATCAACACAGAATCCTCACAGTACCTTAAAGGAACGGAGCGAGGCAGGGAATGCAATAAATCAACAACGCGAGGGTGGGGGCTGGTGAGGTGAGGAGACAGGGAATTAAAGGTCCAGGGAACAGGCGAACCTCACAGTACCCCCCCCTCCACGGGAGCCACCGGGCGACCCAAAAACACAGACAGAGGGGCAGGGGACATGACAAGGCAACAAACAAAAAAAAACTGGGCCATGCTAGCAGGGAAGCTACACCAAAAGTGGGGCTAGCAGAGGCACAGGGTAGCTGCCAGGGCACTGCTAGCTACAGGGCCTATGCTAGCTGTACTGCTACATTAACATAGAGGCTGCGCTAGCCGCCGGAGCTAGGCTAGCAGACAGGGCTGGACCAGCATGAGAGAACAAGCTAGCTGGAAGGACAGTCCTAGCTGTGGGGAAAACTGACCTTGCTAGCTGAAGGGGCAGTCCTAGCAGTGGGGAAAACTGACCTTGCTAGCTGAAGGGACAGTCCTAGCAGTGGGAAAACTGACCTTGCTAGCTGAAAGGGCAGTCCTAGCAGCGGGGAAACTGACCTTGCTAGCTGAAGGGGCAGTCCTAGCAGTGGGAGAAAACTGACCTTGCTAGCTGAAGGGGCAGTCCTAGCAGTGGGGAAACTGACCTTGCTAGCTGAAGGGGCAGTCCTAGCAGTGGGGAAAACTGACCTTGCTAGCTGAAAGGGCAGTCCTAGCAGCGGGGAAGACTGACCTTGCTAGCTGAAGGGGCAGTCCTAGCAGTGGGAAAACTGACCTTGCTAGCTGAAAGGGCAGTCCTAGCAGCGGGGAAACTGACCTTGCTAGCTGAAGGGGCAGTCCTAGCAGTGGGAGAAAACTGACCTTGCTAGCTGAAGGGGCAGTCCTAGCAGTGGGGAAAACTACACAAAAAGTGGAGGCCAAGCAGAGGGACCGGGTTAGCTGCCTGGGCATGGCTAGCTACAGGGCCTATGCTAGCTGCAAGGGCTGCATTAACATAGAGGCTGTGCTAGCAGCCGGGGCTAAGCTAGCAGACTGGGGCCAAGCTGGTAGTAGAGGCCTGGCAAGCTGCAGGGGAGCTAACGAGGCTAACAGGGAAGCTAACAGGGGAGACTAACAGGCTAAATAGGGGAGCTAACAGGGAAGCTAACAAAGAAGCCAACAGGGGAGACTAACAGGGCAACAGGGGAGCTAACAGGGAAGCTAACAGGGGAGACTAACAGGCTAACAGGGGAGCTAACAAAGGCTAAACTCAACATACACTGTCTGTGCTGGCTGGGGTCGTCGACTGGTCGGGTCGTACTGTTATGGTTTGTAACCGACCCCAATCGCACAACACAAGACAGGTATGAGAGTAAGCCAAGAACAGGGCATTTATTGAATACAAACAAAAAGCGGCACTGTCCCTTTAAGGGAGAACACAAAATACTGGAAACAAGAATTAGGGAAAATTGGCACTGTGCCTTTAAGAGGCGAGCAGGCTAAGGGGCTAAGGCTAAAGGACAGGGCCAGGGCAAAGGACAGGGCAGGAACAGGGGCACTGGAGAGGGGAACAGGGACAGAGGCCCGCGGAGGCGGGCTGGAGACAGGGACAGAAAAAACAGGGTTAAGGCCTTGGACAGGGCGAGGGCTAGAGCTGCTTACAGGGATGGCAGGGTTCAGACGACGGAGGCCTGGCAAGGAGATCCTCCTTGGAAGCGAAGAGAGGCATCCTCCCGTAGAGGATTAGGAAGCGATGCGCGTCTGGAGTGGGAACGCGTCTGGAGTAGGAGCGCGTCTGGAGTAGTAGCGCGTCTGGAGAAGTAGCGCGCCGGCTAGAAGAGCGCGCCGGCTCGGGGGTCTGGAGTGGAGCGCGTCTGGGGTAGGAGCGCGTCTGGAGTAGTAGCGCGCCGGCTAGAAGAGCGTGCCGGCTCGGGGGTCTGGAGTGGAGCGCGTCTGGAGAAGAGCGCGCCGGCTCGGAGAGCGCGCCGGCTCGGAGAGACGCATCCTCCCGTAGAGGATTAGGAAGCGATGCGCGTCTGGAGTAGTAGCGCGCCGGCTAGAAGAGCGCGCCGGCTCGGGGGTCTGGAGTGGAGCGCGTCGGCTTGAAGAGCGCGCATCCCCCCGTAGGATAGGGAGCGATGTGCGTCTGGAGTAGTAGCGCGCCAGCTAGACGTCTGGAGTGGGGCGCGTCGGCTTGAAGAGCGCGCATCCCCCCGTAGGATAGGGAGCGATGTGCGTCTGGAGTAGTAGCGCGCCAGCTAGACGTCTGGAGTGGGGCGCGTCGGCTTGAAGAGCGTGCATCCCCCCGTAGGATAGGGAGCGATGTGCGTCTGGAGTAGTAGCGCGCCAGCTAGACGTCTGGAGTGGGGCGCGTCGGCTTGAAGAGCGCGCATCCCCCCGTAGGATAGGGAGCGATGTGCGTCTGGAGTAGTAGCGCGCCAGCTAGACGTCTGGAGTGGGGCGCGTCGGCTTGAAGAGCGCGCCGCGCGCTCGGAGAGACGCATCCTCCCGTAGAGAATTAGAGAGCGCACCGGCTGTGTCCCACTCCAGGCAAACGGCGACAGGTGGCGATGGCTGGCACCTCGTCTCACGCCGGAGAAGAACCAGCATACAGATACAGATAAGATACGGATACGGAATAGAGAATAAAAAAACGACCCGACGAGGACTGAATGGGAAGTCCAGGTATTTAAAGCCCTCTGGGGCGCTAATTAGAACACACATCAGGTGCGTGATGGTAATTGATACTTGACTTAGAAGTGTGTGTTCGGCACGGACCATTCAACACAGAATCCTCACAGTACCTTAAAGGAACGGAGCGAGGCAGGGAATGCAATAAATCAACAACGCGAGGGTGGGGGCTGGTGAGGTGAGGAGACAGGGAATTAAAGGTCCAGGGAACAGGCGAACCTCACACACACAGTCACACCTCTATCACACTCAGGGCGGCTGAGTGGCGCAGTGGGCAAGGCGCTTGCCACTAATGCAGGAGATGCTGGTATCGAGCCCAGCTCTCTGCGTTGCTACCGGCTTGGCTGGTCGTTCATACTAACACAATTGGCAGTATTAGAGGGTGGGAAAGCTGGTGGGTGGGGATTGGACGTTGTGGATGTAACAAGTGTCAAATGAACATTGTTTATTATTATTATTAAGGATTGAAATGTCACCAAAATCCTATGTTACAAATGTTTAATGTTTACAATTGTTTATTATTTCTTTATACCAAAGACACTTTTATTTGAACGTCACTTGAGAAAGTTCACGTTCAAGAGCTTTGCCTTCCGGGTCAATTATTAGCGCAGTGTTAGAGGCAGCCTTTTCCGGTTGGGGTTTAGTTTGCAACAACATCCAACGTGGGAGGTACGTCTGACTATTGTAGCGCGCAGCACTTTATGCTTTACGATGTTGTATATATATTTTGAATAAGAATTGAATGTTAACAAATGATAATAACTCGATAATGTTGTGATGAATGGTGTGGTTAGGTTATATGCACAATTGGATGTTTTAGCCGGTGTATTTCACCGTGGTAACATAGTCAATTTATTGTTCTCTGTCAACAGACTTGACTGGAAGTATAAATGTGACGCGGTTCTCTTGTGGTATTTCAACCACTCTTTTGATACAGGTATGTGTGCTTTAAGATGTCGATCTATTGTGTAATTTGATTTAGTTTGCAACAACATCCAACGTGGGAGACTTGACTGGAAGTATAAATGTGACGCGGTTCTCTTGTGGTCAACCACTCTTTTGATACAGGTGGCTCTCCATTGAAGAGCACCCGAATAAATTACTGAACTGTTGTCCATTGTTTGCTGACTCGTCACTTCGCATCACGCCCAGAACACAACGCAGGGACCACGTGTGTTAGCCAGACCTACACACAGAAGATCTGTTACATGGACAGCGACTCCTACAGGTCGGTTGGTGCGCCTGTACAGCAGAATCAGGAAGTATCGGGGGCAGCGTGAGCCTCCCACGTGTTACTCCTCGCCACTGAGAGATCGTGCTGTTCAGGTGAAAATATGCGACAGCTGCCTCCTCGTGTACCGGAGGGGACACGTGATGCAAGGCTTCTTCCTAACTGCAGCCGACCAGTGGGGGGCATAGTCTAGCAACGTTCGAGACAGGGGAGGGGAGAATTGAAGGGAGAATTAGCGAAGAAAATTGGGATGGGAGAAAAATAGAAAAATAAGGAGAAAAAGTGGCTCAAACAAGGGACTAAACAAGTTTCGCAATTATGCCACATCAATTTGGAATTCCCTACCCAAAGCTGTAAAGGAATGTGAATCACTACCCACATTCAAAACCACTCTCAAAGAGCACCTACGGGATGCTGCAATTCAAAACTGGCCCTGTAAATGTCTAACCCCCCCCCCCCCCACTGTTTCCTCCCCTCAAATGTATATGTTCTCTTTTAGAAACTCTGTCTGTAAATAAACAGTACTGTATATCTGTATGTCGTGTATGTCATAAATGTTATGATGAATTGAAAATGGGGGACCCTGATGTAAACAAGACGAAAGTCTTTCTCTGGTCTGCATCCCCTTAACAATTGTGTGTATTGAGCCGTACTGTATTGTACCCATTCTGCAATCTGTTAATAAAATGTTCAATCAATCAATCAATATCACTCCAGACCTGACACAATATCTCACCTTATCAGACAGGTAGTCTGAAAACAAAACCAAGTCAGGGATACCCGGCGCAGGAGACACTGTTCTATACAGTTATTCCTGCCTACGTCCCGTTCATATCCTCAATGCTAACAGTTAATTTTGGTTGACCGTAGAGGTTCCGCGATAAGTCACCATTGCCAGTAGGTGTGTGTATAGACCTGTTTCTTGTTTATAAACATACCGTGGTCGAGCCAATCAGCAATACCAACTGAGTCACGTGACTAAGTTGCCCCCTACCTGCGCAAGCTGCTGCGCCAAAAGAAGTACAACAGGGCTCTATGGAGAAACCATGACACTCCCCTGACTAAAAGTAGTTTCAAACGGGGCGGTCAGGTGGCGGAGCGGAGATTGCGTTCGTCACCAACCCCGGAGCGGCTGGATTCGCCTCCAGCTCACAGCTCCGGGGTTGTCACCAGCTTGGCTGGCCGTTCACACTAATACAATTGGCAGTATTAGAGGGTGGGAGAAGCTGGCGGGGTGGGTCCGGGTCGTTGTAAACAGCGACTCCTACAGTTCGGTCGGGGCGCCTGCTAAGCGCGGATAGGACCTAAGTGGGATAGTGGGATCCTACCACACGCTACGCCCTCTCAGTGAGAATCCGCGCTGCCAGGTGAAAAGAAGCTGTTGATTGGCTGGACGTGTGTCGGAGGAAGCACCTGGTAGCCTCCACTCTCCCAGACCGACTGTGGGGGGTAAGTGCGCAGCGACCAGGAAGGGGATTGGGAATTGGCATAACGACTAACATTGGGATGGGAGAAAATCGGAGGAAAAAGGAGGGGGAAAAAGATTAAAAAAAAAAAAAAAAAAAGTAGTTTCAAACGAAAACGGCTGGATGTCATTTAGCCAAATCAGCAGCACGGCTGTGAGTGTGAGTCTTTCACCTTTTACATATCTAGCTTTGGCATGGATTGATTGTTTAGATCGCTAGCATGGCTAACAAATGCAAATATATTGTAGTCTGCCCCGTTGTTTTGACCAGGATTACGTTCCTTTCTGCTCCACTGATGCGTGCGCACACTGAGTCTGACGTATACAGCGAACAGGTCTATAATTGATTTAGTGTGTATGTGTGTGTGTGTGTGCGTGTGTCATCATCAACCTTTATTTATACTCGAAAAGACAATTGAGGTCACCCTCATTGTCAATGTCGTCGAGACTTTACAGACATTTCAATGCACACATTTCTACAATATAACAGAACAGATGTGTTACTGTTACGTGAAGTATGAAGTATGTGTTATGAGTTATGTGTATGAGATGTTGATGTAATGAGATGTTGATGTAATGAGATGTTGATGTAATGCAATGTTTTTTTTTTAACAGATGCTGCTTTCCACTGGGCTGTGAATGTTTTTACTGTGAAACTGCAGCACAGAAGTCCACGACAAACCGCCCTACTGGGACAATTGAAGCAACGTATGGTATCTGATTGATTGATTGAAAACTTTATTAACAGATTGCAGAATGGGTACAATACAGTACGGCTCAATACAAAACAAACTTCTAAGGGGATGCAGTCCAGAAAAAGACTTTCGTCTTGTTTACATCGGGGTCATTTTCAACTCATCATGACATTTATGACATACACGACAAACAGCTATACAGAACTGTGTAGTAAAAAGAGATCATAAAAAATATATACATCCGAAGGGGAAGAAACTGTACCGTAGGTGCTCTTTGAGAGCAGTTTTGAAGGAGGGTAGGGATTCACATTCCTTCACGGTTTTAGGTAGGGCGTTCCACATTATTGTTGCATAATTGCGAAGCGTGTTTAGTCCCTTGTTTGAGCCGAATCTGGTTTAACATGATTTGTGGAGCTCCCTCTGGTGTTGTGGGCGTGGAATTCACTGACCTTTGGGAAGTATTTTGACATGTACATGGGTACCTTAGTCGTATAGTGTATCTTGTAGACCAGGCCCATTACAAGTTGCTGTACTCTGTCGTCTACTCTAAGCCATCCTAGGTTGTCAAAGTGGGCAGGGGTGAGGTGGGTTCTGGGGGTAAGGTCAAGCACTAGTCTGACCAGTTTGTTTTGTGATGTTTGTAATCTTGTTTTTAGGGCCTTTGAGGTGCTTTGGTACCATGAGGTGCAAGCATAGTCGTAGTACCCTTGAATGAGTGCTCCTGCCAGAGTCTTCAGGGTATTCTTGTTTAACATCTAATTGTATCTCCTCTCATCTTACCGCTTGCTGTAACGTCACAGTGCCCAAGTGCGTCCACCTTTTTATAGGATTCTATCACATTTGCATAACAATAGCGAATATTACGTACCTTGCGCCGTTTTCATTGGAGTTTTTTACAAAACAACGCTGTTTTATTTGTCCTATATATGCGGATATCATTTAAAAACTTAAATTTTACCATTTTAGTTCCCTTTAGACAACAAACATAATGCTAATGATGCACTTTAATTATGATAATTAGGTGGCCATTCACGGTCACTGTACTGAGGTGACGTGAGGGCGCATTCATAGCTTAACGCTCCTGTGTTCAGATCGCATTTTCATCAACTTTTACCGACCTGCTGACCTGTGAACTGTGAAAAAAGGTCTTGGAAAATGGAGTTCTTTTGTTTGAACCTGTTTTCATCCTTTAAAATCAATGCTGCCATCTACTGTCAGCTGGAAGGTAGTGTCGTTTGTCTACCATCTCATCTCAGGAGCAAACAACATCCCCATTTTATTTGTCTAACAAACAAAATATATTAATCACAATCACTTGTCACATTAACATTTGTGAGTACATGTGTTTTCAACAAAAATATGACAAATTTAACACAACAGCCAGCACTTCATAAAATTTTATAAACATTATATAAAAAATACAATAAACATAACTTAAAACAATAACTATTTACAGCACACCATACATATTTATAAATTTTTTCATTCGCTCACTCATTCATACACTCATTCATCCAAACACCAGTAACACCAGAAACTAGCATCTTCGTCCTCCTCCTCCTCCCACTGGACACACATGGTGTGGAACCATTTGTGACAGTTGTCACACTGGACCCACGACACCAAACCCTCAGAGTCCACAGGGGGGTTCGCCTTTTTACACCGGCCACACCGCCAGATCCCCAGCTTCTGCCTCTTGGTGGTGTGACCTGCAGTTAAAAAAGAAATTTATTATTATGACGCTGCTTGATTACAATATACCAAGGTCCAATAATAAGTAAGGGATAATGTATAGCTACGAGGTCATTGTCGCAAAATAATTGACCGACACGGAGTTTAAAATACCGAGGCGCAGCGCTGAGGTGTTTTAAACGTCAGTGAAGGTCAATTATTTTGCGACAATGATCGAGTAAAGCTATACATTATCCCGCTTATTACATGGCTAACTTACTAACAATATACCTAATTCATCGACAAGACTAGATCAAATGAAGACGCAGTTGTTCTGTGGCTCTGTCAGCCCAAATAAAGTGATTATTATTATCGGCAGCCGGCAGGTCTCTGGTCTGATTGCATGACTGAGTGCAGCTGTGCATATGCTGAGCAGCACTGATACAGTGTTGTAGTGGGCTTGATTGCGAACAGCTGCGCACAGCGGTCATTATTGTCCCACAGCGGTCATTATTGTGTGATAACGGACCTCTGACACGGGCTATTGACCAATCACAAGCAAGCATTTCGGCGAATGTGAAAACGCCATGTAATAAATATGAATAACTATCTATATAGTACTTTTCACACATGGACCACAGTTCAAAGTGCCCCACAGCAATTTGTATAAAATCAGCAAATTTTTTACAAAATAAATAACAATTCATAAGTTTGCCCTGACAAACTCAAAAAACATAAGTAACATGCCGATGGGTGTCGTGGGTCTGGCGTGGGAGGAGGAGGATGTCGATGCTCCTGTTGGTCCAGGAATACAGGAGGCTGCAGACACAAAAAGGGAGCACCACTCAAAAAAATTATTTTGTTTGGTTTGGTAAATATTGCGCTATGAACAGTCTATCAGTGTACTGTGTGTGTGTGTAGGCCGTAGGGGCAGGTACAATAAGAGTTTTTCTTCCTGTTCCTTTTGGCCATGGACATTTGTAGATCGTGTTTTTTTCACAGTTGTTTGAAAAAGCTTACGGTGGGAGGGAGAGGAAGTTGGCTGGGACACCCGGTGGGACTGCGGTGGGACTGCCGGCTCTGAGAAAATGGTTAAGAAACAATAAAACATGATTATTTATTCATAAAAAAATTTATACTTTTTTGCTAACTGAGAATGTTGTCTCCCAAATAACTGTTAAAAGAAAACAAATAAGTAAATACCATCCATTATGGCTGTTGGGGAGGAAGAGGTGGAGGGGTGGTGATCTTCCCCTCTCAAAGCAGGCAGGCGAGTGCTGGTGTGGAGGCTAGAGGCGGGCAGCAGACTGTGGGAGGCAGAAGAGGGGGGCATGGAGGCTGAGGCTGAGGGACCGGCGATGGAAAGACCGGAGCTGGTGGTGGGAGCGGCCCCGGGGGACACTCCTCTTCTGCGGCTGGGGAGAGAGCCACCACGCGGGGTACGGGAGGAGGTTGTGGGAGTCCTTAAAGTTTCAGCCCGCTGCCGCTGTCGGTCTGCCCTGGCCAGAGCTCCTGCCTCGGCGCGGGCGGCGCGGTCCTCTGTCTCATCGATGGCATCCGTCATCTCCTGGGCGGTGAGCAGGCGGGCCTTGGTGGTGTTCCTCCTGACCTTTCCAGATCTTCTTGTGAACTCTATCTGGGCCAGGAGTTGTCCCAGGTCCGCTGTGATCCTCCCTGCTGTTACAAGGGGGTGGTTGAGGTAGGGGTTGGGGGGTGAGTCCTGGACTAGAGCACGGGGGCTGGGTGGGGGGCTGGGAGGGGGGCTAGGAGCACGGGGGCTGGGTGGGGGGCTAGGAGCACGGGGGCTGGGTGGGGGGCTGGGCTGGGGGGTAACAGCAGGGTTGGCACCAGGAGATGCAGGGGGAGGGGCAGACGGCATGACCCTCGACCAATCAATAGCCGCAGGGTCCAGAGGGTAGAGGCCACACCTCCTGAAGCCAGCCACCACCACCCTCCGATCTTTCTGCCTCTGGTAGGTGTCTCTGAACACCCTTGAAAACTCCTTTTTAGAAATCATGAAGGAGTGGCTAACTGCCGACAGATCTCCCACAAGCCCGGAGAAATCTGCCTTCAAGGGTGCAAAGAAACTCACATCCAGAGGCTGAAGGATGTGAGAGGTGTGTGGCGGTAGGCACAGGAGAATGACCCTCTCCCTCTGTGCCGTCCGGACCAGCTCTGGATCCAGGTGGGACTGGTGACCGTCCATCACAAGCAGCAGCGGGCGCTCCTCCGTGGCATACTTCAGGAAGTGGTCGGTGAACCACTTCCTAAAAAGCTCTGAGTCAATGTACCCCGCTGGCGACTTCCCGTAGAGGGCATTGGGGACTCCCTCCCTATTGTAGGGCCCTCCTGGGTAGCCCCCCTTATAAATAATAAAAGGGGGGACGTCCTCCCCAGCCGCGTTGAGGCAGGCCAGGACCGTGATGTGTTCCCTGGTTCCCTGGGCCTGCCTGTAGGCGTGCTTCGTCCCACGGGGCACAACGACCTTCCTCCGGTTGGAGTCCATCTGAAACCCCGTCTCGTCACAGTTATAAATATGACGGGGTTTCTCCCTCAGCCCGTGCTCCTCCATGGTGCTGGTGAGGAGCTTGAAGTATTCTTCTATGGCCCCCCTCTTAGCGCAGGCTGCCCTCCCACGGTCAATGGTGTCCGGGATCCGGATCGTGAGGCGATGGTGTTGCCTCTCCCTAAAATTGATCCACCACCCCTGGCCAAGGGATGTTTTTAGGTTCCCTGGGTGACGGAGGTTATAGATGGCCAGGGCGTGGGCCAGGACCTGCGACCTCGTCAGCGGAAACCCATAACTGGCAGAGTACAAGCAGTACTCCACCAGGGAACTCTCATCTTCAGGGGTCAGATAGGTGCCCCGGCCGATGTTGCAGGCCAGAGACACCTTTCCGCTGAGTCGGTCGATCAGGCTGGACTTAGGGACCTCGAACAACGTGGCTGCCCGCCTCGCACTCCACCTGCCTGCTCTGACCTCTGCAATGGCCTGATCCATGGCCTCCTGGGTCCACAGACGCACCTTCCTCTCCCTCTTCCGCATTTGCCGGATATTAGGCATGCTCTGCAAACACACAAAAATATTTTAAACAAGAAAGTAAAATAATATGAACTTTATTATTATTGTACGACTGACGAGTTTATTTTATTTGATTTATTTAGCACATTATTTAAAAAAAACAGTGCTAGGAGGGAACTTATGTGAGTGATTTATGATGAAATTAAATTAGATTTGAATTGTTTTTTTGAATATGGATAAGGAGGTTGTTGACCTCAATGATGAATTTAGTTTATTGCTATGGTTTGTTGGATATGAGTGAAATTCTGATGAAAAGATGCAGAACAATGGAAGGTATCAAGAACATCTTGCCTTTTGTTAATGAACTTGAATATGAATGAGCATGAAACCAAAATGATTATGCTGAAATATTACCAGACATGCAAACACACACACAACCTTACCTTCACCCAGTTCAGCATGGCAGCCTCACACACACACACACACACCTCCATTCACCTGTAGAGAAACAAACAAGCACACACAAACCTACCGTGTCTGCTGTCTGACTTTGTCACTGCTTCAGATGTTTTTTTATACAGAGATTGAGAGAGAGAGAGAGAGAGAGAGAGAAAACCAGTTCATTATTTTCCCCGCGAAAATTATTGTTCTCCCTTCGATTATTTTCGCGCAACCTCAGTTCATCACTCGTTCAGACAAACTTAGATCTCTTATTAAGATTACAAATGTACAACACATTTCGTCGGACAAAACACTGGCTATATATGCTAGCAACATAACCAAACAATCTGACTTCATCTTGGGGCGAGTGGGAGTTCGTGTTTAAGGAACAGGAAGCTACTTTTACTTGGAAATCAGCGTCGCCCCGAACACATTCGAACAATTATAACGTTGCAGTGGTACAAACGTTCACATCTAGTAGTCTTTAGATGACTAAATATAGATGAATACTCATGAAATTTGATATATATACTCTAAAATAAGTATGATTTCATATCACCTACCTTTCGACGTGAAAATCTGGTGGGGCTGTGAGGAAAGATCCAGAATGCCGCGCAAGATGGGGCGTGACCGAAGTTGGGTTTGGGCGTTCCCAGATAAAGAGGGTGACCGGGATTGGTTTACGTTCCGTTAAGTGTTCCAGACGTACGATCACAGTGTCATTGTAACGTGTGTCACAGGTTTGCAGCGTCACACTGGCGTCATTTAAATACGTGATTCCTGCGGTTTACACCAGTGTGTTAAACAGGCGTCTACAGAACATGGCTCAAATTAGGCTACACTTTTTTTCCCCTTCCGTCTATAATTGGTGGAATAAATCAATAATGAACACAGATGGATATTGAACGCAGGTGGAGGGAGGCGTGGCGTTGCACGTGCATACGTTCATACTTTCCAGACTCTTGGAGGAGCTTAGCCCAGGCAGCTGTGGAGGGGGGTGGTGGAGGGGGGTGGTGGAGGTGAGAGGGGGGGGGAGAATGCGGGGGCTGCCCTGGTGGTGGTATACCACAGACACCCCTCCTCCCTCTCCAGCTGCATCCCCCCCACACACAGAGAGAGAGAGAGAGAAATGGGAGAGAAAATATGAAAGAGACAGCCATCCCCCTCGTACGGCCTGGGCTATATTATAGACATTATGCCATAACCATAACCATAAGCATAACCATAACCGTAGTCCGTAGCCTCGTCCTGGTCTCCTCTCTCTCTCTCTCTCTCTCTCTCTCTCTCTCTCTCTCTCTCTCTCTCTCTCTCTCTCTCTCTCTCTCTCTCTCTCTCTCTCTCTCTCTCCCACAGCTGCAGCTCATGATAAACTACGCTGCCACCGCCTTTTTCCCAGACGGCTTAAGTTCTCCACTGCTGCCGTCTGGAGCCGAACCAGGAGCTCTGAGACACAGAGACACAGAGACACACAGACCCTCAGAGACACAGAGACACAGACCATCAGAGACACAGAGACACAGACCATCACAGACACAGAGACACAGAGACACAGAGACACAGACACAGAGACAGACACAGAGACACAGCGACACAGACACAGAGACACAGACACAGAGACAAAGACACAGAGACACAGACCCTCACAGACACAGACCCTCACAGACACAGAGACACAGACACAGAGACACAGCGACACAAACACAGAGACACAGACACAGAGACAAAGACACAGAGACACAGACCCTCACAGACACAGACCCTCACAGACACAGAGACACAGACACAGAGACACAGCGACACAGACACAGAGACACAGACACAGAGACAAAGACACAGAGACACAGACCCTCACAGACACAGACCCTCACAGACACAGAGACACAGACACAGAGACACAGCGACACAGACACAGAGACACAGACACAGAGACAAAGACACAGAGACACAGACCCTCACAGACACAGACCCTCACAGACACAGAGACACAGACACAGACACAGAGACAAAGACAAACCATCACAGACACACAGAGACACAGACACAGAGACACAGACACAGAGACACAGAGACACAGACCCTCACAGACACAGAGACACAGACACAGAGACACAGACACAGACACACAGACACAGAGACACAGCCACAGAGACACAGACACAGACACACAGACACAGAGACACAGACACAGAGACACAGACACAGAGACACAGCCACAGAGACACAGACACAGACACACAGACACAGACACAGAGACACAGACACACAGAGACACAGACACACAGACACAGAGACACAGAGACACAGCCACAGAGACACAGACACAGAGACACAGAGACAGAGACACAGCCACAGAGACACAGACACAGAGACACAGAGACAGAGACACAGACACAGAGACACAGAGACACAGCCACAGAGACACAGACACAGAGACACAGACACAGACACACAGACAC
>NC_140176.1:100525397-100530397 GCF_963971535.1 Notolepis coatsorum
TAACAAGAGCTAATGAGGAGCTAACAAGAGCTAACGAGGAGCTAACAAGAGCTAACAAGAAGCTAACAGGAGACAACGAGAAGCTAACAAGAGACAACGAGGAGCTAACAAGAGCTAACGAGGAGCTAACAAGAGCTAACGAGGAGCTAACAAGAGCTAACGAGAAGCTAACAAGAGACAACGAGGAGCTAACAAGAGACAACGAGAATCTAACAAGAGACAATGAGGAGCTAACAAGAGACAACGAGAGCTAACAAGAGCTAACGAGAAGCTAACAAGAGACAACGAGGAGCTAACAAGAGACAACGAGGATCTAACAAGAGACAACGAGGAGCTAACAAGAGCTAACGAGGAGCTAACAAGAGCTAACGAGGAGCTAACAAGAGACAATGAGGAGCTAACAAGAGCTAACGAGGAGCTAACAAGAGCTAACGAGAAGCTAACAGGAGACAACAAGAAGCTAACAAGAGACAACGAGGAGCTAACAAGAGCTAACGAGGAGCTAACAAGAGCTAACGAGGAGCTAACAAGAGCTAACGAGAAGCTAACAAGAGACAACGAGGAGCTAACAGAGACAACGAGAAGCTAACAAGAGACAATGAGGAGCTAACAAGAAACAACGAGGAGCTAACAAAAGACAATGAGGAGCTAACAAGAGCTAACGAGGAGCTAACAAGAGACAACGAGGAGCTAACACAAACGGTACGAGGCAACACAGAACAACACAAACACGAACAGTGATTTGACTCGTTCTCATACTGAAACAAACACACTCTGAAGTGCAGCAGCGCACGTCGCAGGATACTGACCCAGCCTGGGCGAGGTGATGGTGTTGACGTTGATCCTCTCGTTGCACGGCTGCTGCTGACAGGGCCGGTACGCCGCAGGCCTCTCGGAGGAGAAGCATTCGTTGCCGTGGCGCCGGTGATCTTGTGCATGCACTGGATCACCCGTGACTGCATGCCTTTGCACAGGTGACGGAGCACTGTCAAGGCGGAAACACACGGGGAGCGGGCATCATCAGCATAATGTGGCATTCGTATCACAGTCAAATGTAATAGTAGTAATATATGTCATCAGCATAATGTGGCAGTGTCACGGTAAAATGTAATAGCAGTGATAACAATAATAATAATAAATTGGATTTATAGAGAGAAGCGCCTTTCTCAGACTCAAGGACACTTTACAGTGAGAGAGAAGCTATATAAAAGAGAGGGTAAAAAATATGAATATATATATATGTAGGAAAAATAAAACAAATGCATAAAAGTAACAGAAAAGAAACAAAAACTAAAACAACGGGATCGGTAGTTTAAAAGAGTCAGGGGGGAAGGGGGTGGGGAGCAGGGCCGTGGTGTTGCGCGAAGGCAAGTGTGAACAGGTGTGTTTTTAGGTGGGTTTTGATAATAATCAAATAATATTATCACAATAATATAAGTTGTACATCAGTAATAGCTGCAAAACAGTACCTGTGAGAATTGTGTCAGCCTAATGTGTCAGCCTTGCAGAAAAATACAATAGTACTGATAACTGTCTGTGCCGTACCACAGTGACAGAGCCATGACATGTCATGCATGTCAATAATGTGATATATTATACACGTAACCGGCACGTAACCACTTCAAACAGTGCATACAGAGTATTATACAACGGCATGCAAATTTCTCGATTCTGATTGGCCATTTACACGTCTTTATTGGCAACAATCCACGGTCCTGGGCTCAGGACCCGCCCACAACCGAATCACATAATCACTCCGCCGGCTCACTCCGGGAGAATGTTGATAGCGCCAGAATGTTGATAGCGCCATAAGCCCATAACGACTAAATATGAAGCGATTCTGTCAAGGGGAATGTGTTAGTCCTTTAAACAATGTTGGATGATGTAATTGATGGGTCTTGAGTCAATCTAGAACAAAAGAAAAATCGCGGATTGATTGATAGATTAATTGATTGATTTAAATGTCTACTTCCTTCCCACTGACTGCAGCGTTCACTCTCACACTGTCCGACGCTGGCGTACCCACAAACACACACACACACACACACACACACACACACACACACACACACACACACACACACACACACACACACACACACACACACACACACACACACACACACACACACACACACACACACACGCACACACACACACACACACACTCCTGTCTGCAACAGCGGGGGAGTCAGAGAGAGAAGCAGCGCTGTTTTAAGTGAGCATGGTCTATTGAATTGATTGATTGGTTGATTGCTAATTTTATTACTGTACCCCTGGTTTCCAACTGGTTAAGTTTAGGCTAAAAGAAATAAATAAAAAAATAGGGCGAAGAAAACGTTTTTTTTCCTATAGGGCAAAGAAAACCTTTTAATTTGTTTTACCTACTTTATATAGAAGCATCTAAGAATGAAGTTCTATGGAAAGTAGGTCTGCATTCCCTTAACAATTGTGTGTATTGAGCCGTACTGTATTGTACCCATTCTGCATCTGGTAATAAAATTTTCAATCAATCATTCCAATAATACACAGTTGGATGTGTTAGTTGGTTGGATGCACTTCAAGCTGCTTCCACACGAGGCAACTTCTCTCAATCATTCCAATAATACACAGTTGGATGTGTTAGTTTGGTTGGATGCACTTCAAGCTGCTTCCACATGGAGGCAACTTGTCTTTTTTGTAGTTGTGGGAACTACTTTTTCTGGCGGATGGTTTTTTCAATAAATCTTCGATTAATGTGTGTTTATTGTATAGAAATAAGGTTGGATGAATCTGGCAGTTGTATAAAAGCTTTACACCACGTGCAGTCGTGATTTGTGACCAATAAACCATGCCTAGGGGGGTCTAACGACCACCCCTAGGCATGGTTTATTGGTCACAAACCACTCCTGCGTGTGATGTAATGCTTAAATACACATCTATCCCTGTGTTCTTCGTAAGTGTTTACTGCAGTCGGTGAACGGCTTGACATGGAGGCTACACTGTACGCTATACAGAACACACCGGATGATGCTCATGAGAAGACTCATGTCTGGCTACAGAACACACCGGATGATGCTCATGAGAAGACTCATGTCTGGCTACAGAACACACCGGATGATGCTCATGAGAAGACTCATGTCTGGCTACAGAACACACCGGATGATGCTCATGAGAAGACTCATGTCTGGCTACAGAACACACCGGATGATGCTCATGAGAAGACTCATGTCTGGCTACAGAACACACCGGATGATGCTCATGAGAAGACTCATGTCTGGCTACAGAACACACCGGATGATGCTCATGAGAAGACTCATGTCTGGCTACAGAACGACGACAACAACGGTTTTCAATTGAGAATGACTATTTTTGTGTACAAGGACGACCATGAAGGTTTTATAATCTCTACTAGGGCTGACCCCTATTAATCGATTAGTCGACTAATCGGTCGAAATGAGCCGTAGTCGACTGGCCAACCTCTTAGTCGAATATAATAATAAAAAAAAAAAAATTATTATTTAAATATTTTTTTTATCATTCTTTCCAAAAGAAAAGAGGCCTAGAAGCGTGGCTAACGCTAATGGCGCGCATACCAGAGGCTAACTGCCTACAAAAACAGGCACAGAGGCACTGAAAGAGGATTTAACCCATCTAATGAACACACTATACTAGACAAATATCAAGATGTATCCATCAGTGGACCAATTGCATGCTTTTGCAGAGGACAAGAAGCCTTCCGTCGACTCCTACAGACATTAAGCACCCCCCACAGCCCAAATGGAATGATAAAAAAAATTAAAAAAATTAAATAAAAACTTTTTTTAAATACTACATATATATATATATATATATATATATATATATATATATATATATATATATATATATATATTTTTTTTTTTTTTGACCAATAGTCTACTAACGGCAAATTTTGGCCAATCCAAATCCTTAGTCGGGGACAGCCCTAATCTCTACAAAGTTTTTTTCCCATTTGGATGAAACTAAATAGACCCATGGAACGCTGAGTAAGCTAGCTCTTCATTGGGTCTGTCGGCAGCACATTGAGAAATAAACAAAATGGTCTCCCGCCAAAAAAAAAGAGGTAATTAATAAAGTCTCTCACCGCGGTCGGGGTCTTGTCTCTCATCGCGCAATTAATTCCTGGCAATATCACCTCAATTACGCTTAGGAAAAAAGGCGACTTCTCCATCCCTCTGTGTGTTACAGGCGAGGTCAATGTGCGTACAGGGGCTAGCATATTATACATTTAGTTCCAGTCCGCGTGATGCCTGTTTATAGTGGGGGTGGGAGGGGGGGGGGGGGGGGCTGTTGGTTAGCGCAGAGAAACTGACAAATAGTGTTGAGATGACATTGCCATGGATTCATTCGCGGGATGAGAACGACAAGGCGGCGAAACACCGCCACGCTGAGTCGAAGTGACCGTGCCGTCCCGACCAGCTGCGCGGACTATTTACAATTTCCACTAAAGATTTGTTATGACAGCCTTATGACAGCCTTATGACGACCATATGGCCATATAAGAGAGCTCTGGAGAAAATGTCTGCGTTTCCCCCCCTCTGTGCGGCAACACCTCCCGGTCAGCTTGAGGCTGCCAGTAAACGTGACCCGTGTGACGAGCTTGAATCACTTTGGCAGGCCAGACCAGACCAGGCCAGACCAGACCAGACCAGACCAGACCAAGCCAGACCAGACCAGGCCAGACCAGACCAGGCCAGACCAGACCAGACCAGGCCAGACCAGAACAGACCAGACCAGACCAAGCCAGACCAGACCAGGCCAGACCAGACCAGACCAGACCAGACCAGACCAGACCAGGCCAGACCAAAACAGACCAGACCAGACCAGACCAAGCCAGACCAGACCAGGCCAGACCAGACCAGACCAGACCAAGCCAGACTAGACCAGGCCAGACCAGGCCAGACCAGGCCAGGCCAGGCCAGACCAGGCCATACCAGACCAGACCAGGCCAGACCAGACCAGACCAGACCAGGCCAGGC
>NC_140176.1:100532897-100537897 GCF_963971535.1 Notolepis coatsorum
CAGCAGGTTAGCCCTTTCACTGCCACACTACAGCAGGTTAGCCCTTTCACTACCAACTACAGAAGGTTAGCCCTTTCACTACCACACTACAGAAGGTTAACCCTTTCACTACCACACTACAGAAGGTTAACCTTTCACTACCACACTACAGCAGGTTAGCCATTTCACTACCACACTACAGAAGGTTAGCCCTTTCACTACCACTACAGAAGGTTAACCTTTCACTACCACACCACAGAAGGTTAACCCTTTCACTACCACACTATAGAAGGTTAACCTTTCACTACCACACTACAGAAGGTTAGCCCTTTCACTACCACACTACAGAAGGTTAACCTTTTTTTCAGCACATCGCCTGCTCCACGAGAGGGAGGAACACACTCGACCACTGTTACACCCCGTTCAGAGCCGGCTACAAAGCTGTAGCGGCTCCGCCATTGATGGGTGCTGCAAGCGCGAGCGATCACGACTCCATTTTATTATTCCCTGCCTACAAACAAAGATCACGTGACGCCGTCGTGTCACGTGAGACAAGAAAATGGTCTGATGAATCAGAGGCCACGCTCCAGGATGCGCTCGCAGACACGGATTGGGATATGTTTCGAGAAAGCGCCAGTGACGTCAATGAGTACGCTGATACCGTTGTGAGCTTCATATCAACACTCGCTGATAGTATTGTCCCCACGAAAAAGGTGCAGGTTTTCCCAAACCAGAACCCGTGGGTGGACAGTACTATTAGAGCAGCCCTGAACTCTCGCACCACGGCTTACAACCTGGGCAGAGAGTCAGGAAACATGGAAGAGTACAAGGCTTCAGTCTATACTCTGCGCAAGGCTGTTAAACTTGCTAAAAGGACATATGCTGATAAACTGGAGACACAAATGGCACAAAACGACACAGGAGGCTTGTGGCGGGGACTGAAGACAATAACTGACTACAAAGTCAGCGCCCCCTCAATGGGGAGCGATGACGCCTCTCTCGCGGACAAACTCAACTCCTTCTAAGCTCGGTTTGGTGTAGACAGTGTCGCCGCTAGCTCTCTGGCTAGTGACGTCACTGGCGCGCCGGCTGTTGTGGAGGGGGGGGGGGGCAACCGCGGGGGGGCGGGGACGCTCTCTCGTTGTCGGAACACAGTGTGAGAAGAGCATTTATGCAGGTGAACATCAGGAAGGCTGCTGGCCCAGATGGTATAACAGGACGCATACTTAAGTCCTGTGCCAACCAGCTTGCCCCGGTGTTCACCGCCATATTTAATCAATCCCTGGCGGAGTCAGTGGTCCCTGCCTGCTTCAAGATGTCTACCATCATCCCTGTACCGAAGAAACCCTCCCCAACATGTCTAAATGACTACAGACCGGTGGCACTCACCTCTGTGGTCATGAAATGTTTCGAGAGGCTGGTCAAGGACCACATTTGTGCCTCCCTCCCCAGTGATATGGACACTATGCAATTTGCATACAGGACAAACAGGTCCACTGACGACGCGGTCTCCCAGGTACTGCACAGCACCCTCTCTCACCTTGACCGTCAGAAGGGGGGCTATGTGAGACTGTTGTTCATTGACTACAGCTCAGCGTTCAACACCATAGTCCTCACCAGACTGGTGGACAAGCTGATCGAGCTGGGTCTGAGCTCCGCCCTGAGCGCCTGGGTACTGGACTTTCTGAGTGAAAGACCCCAGGCGGTCAGGGTGGGGGGTCAGACCTCCAACACCATCACCCTGAGCATCGGGTCCCCCCTGCTGTACTCACTCTACACACACGATTGTGTGGCCAAGTTCAGCTCCAACTCCATAGTGAAGTTCGCAGACGACACATGGTGGTGGGGCTGATCTCGGACAACGACGAGAAGGCCTACCGGGAGGAGGTTGAGGTACTGGAACGCTGGTGCCAGGACAACAGCCTGCTCCTGAACATTGGTAAAACCAAGGAGCTGATCGTGGATTATAGGAGAGGACAGCAGGAGACACACACACCACTGATGATTAACCGGGCTACCGTGGACAGGGTGAGCAGCTTTAAGTACCTGGGGGTCCACATCTCAGAGGATCTGACATGGTCAACACACATAGACACAGTAGTAAAGAAGGCGAAGCAGCGCCTCTACCACCTGAGACAGTTAAGGAAGTTCAGAGTATCGGGGAAGATACTCCAGTCCTTCTACTCAGGAGCTGTAGAGAGCATCTTGACCGGAAACATCACTGCCTGGTATGGAAACAGCACGGCACAGGACAAGAAGGCCCTACAGAGAGTGGTGCGCTCAGCCAAGCGTACCACGGGTATTGCACTACCTCCCCTGCAGGTTCTATACAACAAGAGGTGCAAATCCAGAGCCTGCAGAATAATGAAAGACCCCCACCACCCCAATAACAGCCTGTTCCAGCTGCTGAGGTCAGGCAGACGCCTGCAAACCCCAGCTACTAGGACAGAGAGGCTTAGGCTTAGCTTCTTCCCCCAGGCCATCAGAGCCTTGAACAATGAACATTGAGTGCCACAGAACACTGAACTATCCACACACAAGCACACATGAACACACACACGACACGCACGCTGTGCACGCTCACACACTAGCAGCCACTTTAACATTTTAACATGAGCGGGCACACACTCATGCCGCACACACGCACACTTATGGCCAAAAGGAAAGGCCACTTTAAATTAGTATAACAACAGGAACAGTGTATTGCACTACCTAAGCTACCTAGCATGTCCTATATGCTCTGTAAATAAATATGTACAGATACCGAGATGTCACACCATGTTACCTGTTACCTGTTTATTGCACAATGTTATTTTTTTATTGGATTCTATGTTGAATGAATGAAATTAATGAAAACTTTATTTAACAGATTGTAGAATGGGTACAATACAGTACGGCTCAATACATACAATTGTTAAGGGGATGCATACCTGAGAAAGACGTTTGTCTTGTTTCCATCAGGGTCCCCCATTTTCAATTCATATAGACATTTATGACATACACAACATACATGACATTTATGGCATAGGGACATATAGGTATTTAGTACTGATACATTTGTGACATAAGCGGTATTAAAATATACAGTACTGTTACCCCTAGATCCTGACAGAGTATATACATATGATGGGGAGGGGAGACTGTACATTAGGAGGGGGTGGGTGGGTGGGAGGGAAATATACATACGGCGGGGAGGGAATATATACATGCGGTGGGGAGGAGACTGTCTATTAGGAGGTGGTGGGGGTTTTGGGCATTTACGGTGGCCAGTTTCGAATTGCAGCCTTCCGTAGGTGCTCTTTAAGAGCGGTTTTGAATGTGGGCAGGGATTCACATTCCTTTACAGCTTTGGGTAGGGCGTTCCACATTGTTGTGGCATAATTGCGAAACGTGTTTAGTCCCTTGTTTGAGCCGAATCTGGGTTTAACATGATTTGTTGAGCTTCCTCTGGTGTAGTGGTTGTGGTATTCACTGACCTTTGGGAAGTATTTTGACATGTACATGGGCACCCCGGTCGTATAGTGTATCTTGTAGACCAGGCCCATTGCAAGTTGCTGTACTCTGTCGTCTACTCTAAGCCATCCTAGGTTGTCAAAGTGGGCAGGGGTGAGGTGGGTTCTGGGGTTCAGGTCAAGTAGTAGTCTGACCAGTTTGTTTTGTGATGTTTGTAATTTTGTTTTAAGCGCCTTTGAGGTGCTTTGGTACCATGAGGTGCACGCATAGTCATAGTACCCTTGAATGAGTGCTCCTGCCAGAGTCTTCAGGGTATTCTTGTTTACCAGAGAGGAGATCCGGTACAAGAATCTAGTTCGTTGGTTGACTTTTTTTTATTACATTGGATGCCATTTTGTCACAGGAAAGATTTGCCTCTAGGATGGAACCCAGGTAGGTACCTGTATTGCACATCGTTGCGGGCAAGACCACCCTCATTTCATTGTATACTTGTATGCCGTGACAATTAAAACTCTTGACTTGACTTGACCTTCCACTACCACACTACAGAAGGTTAACCTTTCACTGCCACACTACAGAAGGTTAACCTTTCACTACCACACTACAGAAGGTTAACCTTTCACTACCACACTACAGATGGTTAACATTTCACTACCACACTACAGATGGTTAACCCTTTCACTATCACACTAGAGAAGGTTAACCTTTCACTACCAAACTACAGATGGTTAACCCTTTCACTACCATACTACAGAAGGTTAACCCTTTCATTACCATACTAGATAAGGTTAACCCTTTCACTACCACACTACATAAGGTTAACCCTTTCACTACCACACTACAGAGGGTTACCCATTTCACTACCACACTACAGAAGGTTAACCTTTCACTACCACACCACAGAATGTTAACCCTTTCACTACCATACTACATAAGGTTAACCCTTTCACTACCACACTACAGAAGGTTAACCCTTTCACAAATATACAAAGCTAAAATGTACAAAATGCAAAAAACTAAAATGAGGCATTATAGGTAGTGCAAATTTGTAAGAATAAATAGATAAAATATGGTATAATTTACAATAATAATAGTTTATTAAAATGTATTATGAATTGCTATGAGTTTATTTTTGGTACTTTGAGTGCCATTCAGCTCCATTGTATTGGAGTGATGGCTGATGTCTCTACAGCATATATCTCTACAGCAGGTATCTCTACAGCAGACATCTCTACAGAAGATATCTCTACAGCAGGTATCTCTACAGCAGACATCTCTACAGCAGACATCTCTACAGCAGGTGTCTCTACAGCAGATATCTCTACAGCAGACATCCCTACAGAATATATCTCTACAGCAGGTATCTCTACAGCAGACATCTCTACAGCAGACATCTCTACAGCAGACATCTCTACAGCAGACATCTCTACAGCAGACATCTCTACAGAAGATATCTCTACAGCAGACATCTCTACAGCAGGTGTCTCTACAGCAGACATCTCTAAAGCAGGTGTCTCTACAGCAGACATCTCTACAGCAGACATCTCTACAGCCAGGGCCGGACTGGG
>NC_140176.1:100542897-100567043 GCF_963971535.1 Notolepis coatsorum
TTTATCAACCGTGAGTACACAGGTCCTATGCTCCCCCGTGTTGATAAATACTCTTTGTTCTACCGTCAATGCTCGTGCATGATTATCCATATATGGTCATGAAACACCCCCCTTGGGATGTGAAATAATGGACTGACCCGAGCGGAACTCTGATAAACTCCACAGGAGATTGTTCACTGAGGCGCTGCCGAACCAAGAAGACACAACGCGTGTTATGGGATAAATAAAAGGCGGACTTGTACACGGTGATGTCAGATATCAACGGCTCCCTAAGACCATTGCTGCAATTCTGCCTGGACAGCTCAAAATACTAATAAAGACTGTTCGTTGACCACTGTTTGGCGTTGGTTGTGTGTCATTATAACCGTGCTGTAATATGAATGCCTTTATTAGTTGTGTTCGATTGGCTATAATATGATTTTTAGAGGCATCTATTTTGTTGTCGGTATTACCGACAACAAAATAGATGCCTCTAAAAATCATATACTATTAGGTAGCCTATATGAATTACATATAATAGCAGCCATAGCCTACATTATGCAACAGTAACTTGCGCATATATAACACACAGCCCTGCGAAGCCTGCATACAGTAAACTAACTTGACAGACGTGTACACGTACGGTGATGTCGGATATGATATCTATTAACCATTGCTGCCTGGGCAGCGCAAACAATAATAAAGACCGTGCTGGAATATGACTGCCTTTTTCCGTTTTGTTTGATTAATACCCAGGGATTAAAGTTCTCCTCAATTTTATTCCAAATCGCGACGGATTTTCCGTCAATTTTCTACCTGCTGCATATGATTTCTAGAAGCATACAATCTATTTTGATGTCAGTATTGGGTAGCCTATATAAACAATAATACGAGAGCATATACAAGAACAATGAATCTCACTGCCATGTATGATGTAGCCTGCCTTTCAATACATGAACTTGAATTCCATCATGTCTGTGTGCTGAGCTCAGTGAAGTTTCAACGGAGCGAGGTAATCTATTCTAATCAACAAATTGAAGTAGAAAGCATTCCGTTGTGGCCAATCTTATTTGGAAACATGACACAAAATAATAGTATGTCGCTTTTTATTTGAAACAATATTTAATGGCGTTTGGAGGTGGGTGTTCTCTGCCCCCCGTGCCAAACAAGCAAGCCAACCTCTTGTTCCCGCATGAGCCCGTTATAATTACACTACTGTCGCTATTTTACAATGAACTATAATGAATTACGGGTCATACAGAAATTGAACACGCCAGTGTTGGAACTTAAGTAATGCACGGAAGCTTATTTCCGCGTTGAAACTAATGCAGAACTGAGGAGCGCTTATGCCGTAGTAACGATGTTATACCACTGGGCGTCAGCTACGCATGCTCCGAGCTGTGCGTAAATATAAGCACGAAGTCAAGTTCAAGTTGAAATTGATGAATCCCACACTTTGCTTAGAAATGGTCGTACGCACAGGTTAAGCACATATCTGTGCGTAAGTCACGTTGATGAATGAGGGCCCTGGTGCTCTTTGCAGCTGAGGTAAATAAAAGACCTGTCCTATATTTGAGGATTTATGGTAAATCAATCCAATTGATTTATGCGCATGTGTTTCCCATGTTCTGTTTATATTCTTGTCATTGTCTGAAAATAGGCTATATTTACAGCAGACCCTGTTATTGTTCCTTGTTGGTATTTTTACATTACAAGTCATTTTAATTTTCTTAAGTTCTTAAATTTTTACTTGTGCCTAGGGCTGTGACAATTATTATATATTTGCCTCATGATAATTGTCATACAATAAAATGGCAATATATGGTATAATTATCTTTTTTCTCTTTCTTATTAAAAACGTGGCCTATTTGAAAGGAGATTGATTTAATAAAAATAAAAGAGCGAAAAATCTATATACAGTATATATATATATATTAATATATTATTATTATTATTATTATTATTATTATTATTATTATTATTATTATTATTATTATTATTATTATTATTATTATTATTATTATTATTATTATTATTATTATTATTATTATTATTATTATTATTATT
This sequence comes from Notolepis coatsorum, assembly GCF_963971535.1. Taxonomy (NCBI): domain Eukaryota; kingdom Metazoa; phylum Chordata; class Actinopteri; order Aulopiformes; family Paralepididae; genus Notolepis; species Notolepis coatsorum. The sequence continues at coordinate 100,544,944 of NC_140176.1, forward strand.
ATTATAGTAATTGGCTATCATACTGCAATATAAACTGAGTTTTATAGTGAAAAGAGCAGCTTTATTGGTCAAGATTGAAGGCTCTATATTGCAGGAAATTGCACGTACAGGTGTTCATTAAATTAAAAAAAAAATCTGCCATGGAGGGGGTCGTGCCGGACACCCTCCAAACCACCCCTTGCCTGTCACTTAATAATCTTGCACCCCCACTTTCAACTATAACTAGGCGGCCATGACTACTACTAATACTACCACTACTACTACTACTACTACTACTACTACTACTACTACTACTACTACTACTACTACTACTACTACTACTACTACTACTACTACTACTACTACTACTACTTACTACTACTACTACTACTACTACTACTACTACTACTACTACTACTACTACTACTACTACTACTACTAACTCACTAAACTAACCAATTTCCAGGCTGTGGTGACTTAGAATATATATAGGGGGAAACACTACACATTTTATACTATAATGATGCTACAACTGTATGTACCCCACTAAATACAAATGTATTAGTAGTATTTTGGACCGGGTCACCAGCTGATCTACTGCTATTCACTCAACAGGCTTCTCGCCCCAAGCTTCTCCGTAACCACAAGGGCACTTTAGACCTTGTAATAATAAATCTGCTTGTGGGTACCCTGCTGCCAGAGCTCTGTGATTGACAGTCTGTTGGCCCAATCCTCTCCTTGTCAAATTAGAATGAGCGAACTGTGGTGGAACCGGAGTGGTTAATTATGCGCATGGTGAAATCTTCATGGTCGATACAAATTTATTGTCAAAGCATTTGCCAATCAAATACAACGTTCAGGTCCAGAAGGTGGGTGGAGGCCTTGCTGTGTGTGTGTGTGTGTGTGCGCGTGTGCGTGTGAGTGTGTGTGTGTGTGTGTGTGTGTGTGTGTGTGTGTGTGTGTGCGTGCGTGTGTCTGGGTGTGCCTTAGCCAATAAGGTATTGGCAGTTGGGAGGGAAACTCTTTAGGGGTATTTAAATAACTTAGAAACAACAATGGATGCTGAAACTGACCTGAAATCAGTCACATAATAAGTTATAATATGTTGTCATTGTACCACACGTGTCTGTTGTACTGTAGGTTACAGACGTTGTACTTTGTATTTTGGTGAATGAAGTCTTTTGAACCCTTTCACAACAAAGGGTTAACCCTTTCACTGCCACACTACAAAGGGTTGACCATTTCACTACCGCACTACAGCAGGTTAACCCTTTCACTACCACACTACAGCATGTTAACCCTTTCAGTACCACACTACAGAATGTTAACCCTTCACTACCACACTACAGAACGTTAACCCTTCACTACCACACTACAGAATGTTAACCCTTTCAGTACCACACTACAGAATGTTAACCCTTCACTACCACACTACAGAATGTTAACCCTTCACTACCACACTACAGAATGTTAACACTTTCAGTACCACACTACAGAATGTTAACCCTTTCACTACCACACTACAGAATGTTAACCCTTCACTACCACACTACAGAATGTTAACCCTTTCAGTATTACACTACAGGTTAACCCCTCTCACCTTGGCCCAGTCTCCTGTCCTCCAGATGTAGCACGTGGAGTAGTCCTCGCACTCCTCGCCCTCGCGGGGCAGCGTGGACAGGTCACACTTCCTGCGTGGGTTGGTGCACTTCACCAGCCGGTGGCGCGCTCCCCGGCCACACTTCACGGAGCACTGCAACACAGAGAGACGGCTCAGGTCAGTCAACGTACAGTATGACCTACAGTATGACATGGGGGAGATGGTGCGGCCGTGCATGGCGGTGTGAGTGGCGTGCTTTATCGGGGGGTGTGTCTTGGATGGGGATGGGGTAGGGATCGATGTGTGGGGTGTTTGGGGGACATGTTCGGGGGGGGGGGGGTTCACATGCCTTCGAGCGACATTGTACTTATTTTATGCCTATTCTCAAGTTTACATTGCACTACTTTTATTATGATACAAAATGTAACGGTAGTGCTATTCCTCCCGTGCACGGTAGCTCCGACCTCAGAGTTAATACACTAAAGGTTCCTAGAGTTTGCACTGAATTTGGAAAATCTGCTTTTAGCTTCTGTGCCCCAGAAACATGGAATGTGTTGCAATGCTTAATTAAAACTCAATTCATCAGTATCTCTTGGTCAGTTTAAATCTTCAATAGCAAACCACCTCACCACAGTCTGCAGTTGTTTTTAATTATTTTAAATGTTTGATTAATTGATTTTCTGTTTCTATATTGTTTTCTTTTTTTGTATTTATTATGTTTTGTCTCTCAATGATCCTTCCAGATTTATATTTACATTTAAATGTTGTCATTTAGCTGACGCTTTTTATCCAAAGCGACTTACAAGTTCTGTACGACAAGTCAGCATGAAGGGTGCAACTCTATCAGCTGAGTAACAATGTGTATCAAACAGTGCTGTAACTTGAGTGCTGCAGTGTTGAGTGTATATAGTAAAGACATGTTAGTATAGTAGGAAGAGTGCATGATAGTATAAGACAGTAAGAAGGTTAGTGTTTTCTTTGTTTGTTTGTTTTTTAATTTCAGATATTGATTGAAATGAAAAAAATGTAGAAAAAAAGTAGAAAACACCAACCTTACTGATTAAATAAAGATTGAATGAATGAATTAATGACTGTTTACAAGGCAACCTAGCTTCACTTCGTCATTACACTCCCGTGGAGAGGTGTATAACTGTTTGTTATAAACCTCAAGAATAAGCTGAATAAACACGCTCCAAATGTTCCTCTCTGGTGTTTGACAATGACATTGTATGACATATTATCGCTACTTACTGGCCTGGCATGCTTATGTGAGCGTTTTTAAAATAGTCTTTGCATTCTCATGTTGACGGAGAGATTTTCTAAAACACCATTGGTGTGAGCAGGTACTTTTTTTTTTAACAGAGGGGGAAGAAATGTTTTCAGATATATCCATATATATGGATATGTATATATATATATACACACACACGTGTAGATGTGGCCTAAGTAAACACATTTTTTACTGGAATATTCAAATGTTATGAACAAAGCAAGCTGCCTGCCGTAAAATAAGTACTTAGGACAAGAACAGAGAAGACTAAAAGTAGTTTTCTTAGATGGAGAGAAGATGATGAATGAATTGACTCATAATTAATATTTACAAATTCAGGTGTCATAGCAGCATGGGGGAGGTACAGGCGGAAAACAAAGAAAACAAAGTCAGACAGTCCTAACAGTGTTTAGTATTAAGAGTCAGATAGTCCTAACAGTGTTTATTACTAAGAGTCAGATAGTCCTAACAGTGTTTATTACTAAGAGTCAGATAGTCCTAACAGTGTTTATTATTACGAGTCAGATAGTCCTAACAGTGTTTATTACTAAGAGTCAGATAGTCCTAACAGTGTTTAGTATTAAGAGTCAGATAGTCCTAACAGTGTTTATTACTAAGAGTCAGATAGTCCTAACAGTGTTTATTACTAAGAGTCAGACAGTCCTAACAGTGTTTATTATTAAGAGTCAGATAATCCTAACAGTGTTTATTACTAAGAGTCAGATAGTCCTAACAGTGTTTATTACTAAGAGTCAGATAGTCCTAACAGTGTTTAGTATTAAGAGTCAGATAGTCCTAACAGTGTTTATTACTAAGAATCAGATAGTCCTAACAGTGTTTATTATTAAGAGTCAGACAGTCCTAACAGTGTTTAGTATTAAGAGTCAGACAGTCCTAACAGTGTTTAGTATTAAGAGTCAGATAGTCCTAACAGTGTTTATTATTAAGAGTCAGACAGTCCTAACAGTGTTTATTATTAAGAGTTAGATAGTCCTAACAGTGTTTATTATTAAGAGTCAGATAGTCCTAACAGTGTTTATTATTAAGAGTCAGATAGTCCTAACAGTGTTTATTAGTATTAAGAGTCAGATAGTCCTAACAGTGTTTATTACTAAGAGTCAGATAGTCCTAACAGTGTTTATTACTAAGAGTCAGATAGTCCTAACAGTGTTTAGTATTAAGAGTCAGATAGTCCTAACAGTGTTTATTACTAAGAGTCAGATAGTCCTAACAGTGTTTATTACTAAGAGTCAGACAGTCCTAACAGTGTTTATTATTAAGAGTCAGATAATCCTAACAGTGTTTATTACTAAGAGTCAGATAGTCCTAACAGTGTTTATTACTAAGAGTCAGATAGTCCTAACAGTGTTCAGTATTAAGAGTCAGATAGTCCTAACAGTGTTTATTACTAAGAGTCAGACAGTCCTAACAGTGTTTATTACTAAGAGTCAGATAGTCCTAACAGTGTTTAGTATTAAGAGTCAGATAGTCCTAACAGTGTTTATTACTAAGAGTCAGACAGTCCTAACAGTGTTTATTACTAAGAGTCAGACAGTCCTAACAGTGTTTAGTATTAAGAGTCAGACAGTCCTAACAGTGTTTAGTATTAAGAGTCAGATAGTCCTAACAGTGTTTATTACTAAGAGTGAGATAGTCCTAACAGTGTTTAGTATTAAGAGTCAGATAGTCCTAACAGTGTTTATTACTAAGAATCAGATAGTCCTAACAGTGTTTATTATTAAGAATCAGACAGTCCTAACAGTGTTTAGTATTAAGAGTCAGACAGCCCTAACAGTGTTTAGTATTAAGAGTCAGATAGTCCTAACAGTGTTTATTATTAAGAGTCATACAGTCCTAACAGTGTTTATTATTAAGAGTTAGATAGTCCTAACAGTGTTTATTATTAAGAGTCAGATAGTCCTAACAGTGTTTATTATTAAGAGTCAGATAGTCCTAACAGTGTTTATTAGTATTAAGAGTCAGATAGTCCTAACAGTGTTTATTACTAAGAGTCAGATAGTCCTAACAGTGTTTATTACTAAGAGTCAGATAGTCCTAACAGTGTTTAGTATTAAGAGTCAGATAGTCCTAACAGTGTTTATTACTAAGAGTCAGATAGTCCTAACAGTGTTTATTACTAAGAGTCAGACAGTCCTAACAGTGTTTATTATTAAGAGTCAGATAATCCTAACAGTGTTTATTACTAAGAGTCAGATAGTCCTAACAGTGTTTATTACTAAGAGTCAGATAGTCCTAACAGTGTTCAGTATTAAGAGTCAGATAGTCCTAACAGTGTTTATTACTAAGAGTCAGACAGTCCTAACAGTGTTTATTACTAAGAGTCAGATAGTCCTAACAGTGTTTAGTATTAAGAGTCAGATAGTCCTAACAGTGTTTATTACTAAGAGTCAGACAGTCCTAACAGTGTTTATTACTAAGAGTCAGACAGTCCTAACAGTGTTTAGTATTAAGAGTCAGACAGTCCTAACAGTGTTTAGTATTAAGAGTCAGATAGTCCTAACAGTGTTTATTACTAAGAGTGAGATAGTCCTAACAGTGTTTAGTATTAAGAGTCAGATAGTCCTAACAGTGTTTATTATTAAGAGTCAGATAGTCCTAACAGTGTTTATTATTAAGAGTCAGACAGTCCTAACAGTGTTAAGAGTCAGACAGTCCTAACAGTGTTTATTATTAAGAGTCAGATAGTCCTAACAGTGTTTAGTATTAAGAGTCAGATAGTCCTAACAGTGTTTATTATTAAGAGTCAGATAGTCCTAACAGTGTTTAGTATTAAGAGTCAGACAGTCCTAACAGTGTTTATTAGTATTAAGAGTCAGATAGTCCTAACAGTGTTTAGTATTAAGAGTCAGACAGTCCTAACAGTGTTTAGTATTAAGAGTGAGACAGTCCTAACAGTGTTTATTACTAAGAGTCAGATAGTCCTAACAGTGTTTAGTATTAAGAGTCAGACAGTCCTAACAGTGTTTATTATTAAGAGTTAGATAGTCCTAACAGTGTTTATTATTAAGAGTCAGATAGTCCTAACAGTGTTTATTACTAAGAGTCAGACAGTCCTAACAGTGTTTATTATTAAGAGTCAGATAATCCTAACAGTGTTTATTACTAAGAGTCAGATAGTCCTAACAGTGTTTATTACTAAGAGTCAGATAGTCCTAACAGTGTTTAGTATTAAGAGTCAGATAGTCCTAACAGTGTTTATTACTAAGAATCAGATAGTCCTAACAGTGTTTACTATTAAGAGTCAGACAGTCCTAACAGTGTTTAGTATTAAGAGTCAGACAGTCCTAACAGTGTTTAGTATTAAGAGTCAGATAGTCCTAACAGTGTTTATTATTAAGAGTCAGACAGTCCTAACAGTGTTTATTATTAAGAGTTAGATAGTCCTAACAGTGTTTATTATTAAGAGTCAGATAGTCCTAACAGTGTTTATTATTAAGAGACAGATAGTCCTAACAGTGTTTATTAGTATTAAGAGTCAGATAGTCCTAACAGTGTTTATTACTAAGAGTCAGATAGTCCTAACAGTGTTTATTACTAAGAGTCAGATAGTCCTAACTGTTGTGAAGGGCCAGATTAAACCGAATATATATATTTATTTATATATATTTAATTGTATTTGTATATTCTCTAATATTCCCTGATATCCCTTGTATATTCCTTGTACAATATGCATTGAATATCCATTCTAGCCTACTGAACATCCCATAATAGTCTCCATTCTACTATTGGTCGAGACCTTGGTGCCAGGCTGCCATACCCCCCAGACCCAGTTCAAACGTACCGCTCAACATGTACGAACAAGTCCTAGTTCCGCGTAGGAATCTGGCTACCGCACCACTAATGGTACTATTTGTTCATAGTGCGTATATATACTGCGCTACTAAAGTAGGACTTCCTTTTTAGTCCAGTTTCTTACCCTCCAATAGAGTGACAGACGTAAAGCCTCCCCGCGACGCCACGTGTGGGAGTAAGGCCAAGTTCGGCCTACCATCGGTATTGAGACATCGTGTATATTAATATTTGAATAGTCATATTTGGCACTATATCGTCGAGTTGGACGTAGTCTATTAAGCTAATAATAGTCTATTCATATGTAGTGCTTCGTGCGGTGAGAATACTATCGTAGTCAGTACCCCCATCGTTTCGGGTAGAACTGGCTGCTTATCCAGGGTGGCCGACCCCATGTGAGGCTGCACCCGAGGAGCCCCAGAGCCGACGAGCGAGTGGACCTGCATACCGGATTATTCTACCGACGACAGCCCGCCTTCCCAGGCACGGATTATGCTTTGTATACAGTGATTATTCTATGGATAAAGACCAACACTGCCGTGTGTTGGAAAACCCCCCCCCGGAGAGGACGACAGGTGAGGAGACGCTCTACACAACGAGGTCGCTTCACGTCTCTCCATCGTGGACCGGAGGAAGCCGGCCCACAGAGAGTCCAACTGCTTTCATCTGTGGATCGAGGATCGCTGAGGCACCGAGCCGCACAACCGTGGGTTCTCCCAGGATACCCTCGGCCAGACGGATACAGCCAGACTCTACCCCCCCCCCCCTTCTCCAGTTGTCTTACAAGCGACCGGAATTCCCCCCTAGTGTATCCAGTTCTATAATCATTAAAGTATCATTGCTATTATTCCTTAAATATTCCAGGTTGTATATTTACCGCCTGCGCCACCAGAGATTGGACGTTCTCTATTGATATACCAACGAATACTAATTTGCCATAAAAGTGCATCCTATTTCAAATCATAAATGTAATTAAGTGATTGCTCTACATACCTTTTGCTATGTATTAATTATTATTAAACGCAGACTTTCGACTTGGTACATTTGTGTTGGATCGTTTCATCTACGTGGGAGTGTTTACCATAATTATTTATGCCTAGTACTGGGTGGCCAGAGTCTAAAGTACAAGAGGTAGTGGTAGTAAGTATCATATCTAACAATACAGTCAGGGAATTGTACCCCTCAGTTACAATTGGTCCTTCGAGCCGGATGGTAATTAGTGTAATATTAATATAGTGTTATTAATATTGAAATGGCCTATGATGAACACTCCACGAAACGATCCTCCTAACCAACGCCCGCAGCGCGAACGACGGCTCCCTCAGTACTTAGAGGCTTACGCTGTCAGTCAACAACCTAGTCTTCTACTAACAGTAAACGCGGTAAAACTAGAAAGTAAAAGTATGTCTAACCCCAACGCCCAGACTACCCCGACCATAGAGGCCCCTACGGGTTCTAATGTAACTGACCAAGCTCACGGTGGGGACCAGTGGGAACCAGACATGACTTCACACCCCGCCAGTACTGAAGAAGTAGTCCCCGATGAGTCCCGGGAGGAATACAACGCTACCGAGAGAGAACTCGGCACGGAAGAAGACGGGGAGAGCACCGTGGAGATAGAGCTCCAAGGCTCCGCAAGGAGTACCCGGAGGGAAGGCTCCCCTATACAACCGCCTTCTCCCAGCGAGGCAGAGAGGACCCTACAGCAGGCCTTCCTCATCAGCCTGAACGCCGCTGCTGAACGCGACCGACTGCAGATCCAGCAGCGGAGCGAAGAAGAGCATATACGTCTAGAAATAAGACGCATTCAGATGGAAGAGAATGTGGCCCGAGACCGAGCAGACAGCCAGCGAGCAGCTGCTGGTGCTCTACGGGACGCAGAGCGCGACAGACAGCAAGCGCAACTAATAGAACAGCTGATCAGACGGACAACACCCTCTCCCTCCGCCAGAGGCTCCAGGAACTCGTCTAGACACACCTCCAGGGCGGCATCCCCTAGCCGAGTAAACAACCCTGAACTTGACCAACAGACGAGGTCTATACCCCCCACAGACCACCTCCCCCCACCGGTCCAAGCGAGACCTAGCAACCAGGAAGGAGCAGCATATCCTGTGGAGAGGCTAAACCAGAGACTACAAGCACTGGATGACCTAACTGAAGACGAAGAGGAAGAGGAGGAGAACCGCGCCCGACGACAGCACAGTACTCTACCGGACCAGGAGGTCCGGTACAGCCCAGGCTATACTCCCGCGGAGCTGCGCTACAGACCCCCGACTCTATACACGGGTGAGCACGACGCACGACCCGCACCGAGGAACAGCACCTGGACAAGCGGGCCATGGTACACTGCCGGTACCAGCCCATACCAAGGAGCGGGAGGAGACTCGCCTAGGAGGCCTCTCCCCCAACGCTCGCCGATGTATCCACAGTCAGCGTCATACATTGGCACGCCTATGGTACCCGACTTCACCCAAGAGAACCGGGCCCAGTATACAGAACTCCGCATGTGTCTGGAGACCATGTTGGTGGATGTATTGGATGAACGCCATAAATGCGCCATCCTACTGAAGCACTTAAAGGTGCCCCGCGCACATAATATAGCGCTCGCCTACGCGACTTCCACCACCCCATACACAGCAGCGCTGGTAGCATTGGACCAGAGGTATGGGCGCATATGGGATTACGTGATCCAGGAGATCTGACACATCGACCGCTTACCCCCAGCAATAGACAATCGAGCACTGGACGACCTGTCCATCAGAGTGCAGTCCCTGGTAGGGATGTTGGGAGCGCAGAGAGAGAAGGGGAGGCATGAACTTTACGCCAACTCAAATGTGGAAAGGATCTTGGAGAAGCTGCCGCCCGCTCGACAGGAGCGTTTTAGGCGGCAGAGAGACCACCGAGACCCGAATGGCCCCGAACCGAACCTCCTCGATCTAGCAGACTTCCTGGCGAGAGAAGTCAGCAGCCTACGGCTAGATACATTCGGGCGGAGCACCCCTGGCTCCAGAGAAGGAACCAGACGACTAAACGATGGAAGAAGATCGGTGACTGTGATGCACCAATCGGAGTCAGTACCGAGCAGCAGGAGCCACAGTACCCCCTCCAGAACGGAGAAGTGGAAGATAGTGTGCCCCTACTGTGAGAAAGAACACTGGCTAGCGCAATGTGACTCCTTCCCCAAGCTGAACGCGGAGGAAGCAAGTCAATGGATAAAGTCCAACAAGCGCTGTTTTCGCTGTGCGCGCTCACACATGGCAGCCGAATGCCGCTTAAAGAAAAGGTGCACCAAGTGCGATGGAGCCCATCTGGACATACTTCACGACAGTAACAGAAGGCGCCCTTCACCCGCACCATCCAGCAGCAAAGCGAGCGTCATGTACATCGATCCCGCCAGCAGCAGTGGAGCCCGAGTACTCCTAAAAGTAGTGCGTGTGACGCTAAGCTACCAGAATAAAGTCCTGGACACTTACGCCGTCCTCGATGACGGGTCAGAGAAGACCCTTCTGCTCGCCTCCGCTGCGGCCCAGCTAGGGCTGCGGGGAAGCGAAACCCAAATGACAATTCGGACAATAAGACGAGATTTGAAGACGATAAAGGGCGAGAATGTCTCATTCTCTATCGCAGCAAGCGGCCAGCCTGAGCGACGGTACCAGATTACAGACGCTTTCACCAGCCAAGAAATAGGACTGTCGCGGTACACATACCCCGTCGCCAAGCTGATGGAGAAATATGCACATCTGCGCAAGTTACCGATCCCGCTCATAGACAATGCTATGCCGACCCTGTTGATAGGCTCCGACCATGCAGACCTCATTGTCCCGATAGACCGGGTTCATACCGGACCCCGAGGCTGTCCTGCAGCAGTCGAGACCCGTTTGGGATGGACTCTCCAAGGCCCGCTCGCCAAATCTCTCAACCGAAGTACAGCCACTAGATGTCTCCACTCCCGAGTCACAGAGGGAGAAACCGCACTCCTGCAACACGTAGAGCGGCTATGGACCTTGGAACAAATGCCCTTTAAGAACGGAAAGAAAGACATTCGCTCTAAAGATGACATTTACGCCATTCACCTCCTCGAGACAGGGACCAAGAGAGTCCCGGTCAACGGCGTGTTGAGATACGCCACGCCACTCCTGCGGCGAGAAGGAATGCCTACTTTCCACGCCAAGACAGACGCCACAGAACGGTACCTGCTGAACACGGAGCGGCGCTTAGCCAAGAACCCCGCCCAAGAGAGTGTATACCGCGCTGAGATTGAGAAGCTCATCACAGCGGGACACGTCACAAAGATGGACATTAAAGAGGCTGACCAGACCACCGAATCGTGGTACGTGCCTCACCACAAGGTCCATCACAACGGTAAAGACCGCATAGTATTTAACTGCAGCTACCAGATCGGATCCCAAAATCTGAATAAAGAGTTACTGCCCGGTCCCACACTCGGCCCCTCCCTACTCGGCGTTCTACTCCGCTTCCGCCAGGAAAAGGTGGCCATCAGCGGGGACATTAAAGGAATGTTCCTGCAGGTGAGATTAGTAGAGGAGGACAAGCCCCTGTTACGGTTCCTATGGAGAGAGAAGCCAGGAGATGAGCACCCAGCCATCTACCAATGGGAAGTCCTCCCCTTCGGAACGACGTGCAGCCCCTGCTGTGCTACATTTGCACTACAGAAACATGTAGCAGAGGACCCAGCAGCGGACGAAGAGGTCCGACACAGCGTAAAGAACAGCTTCTACGTAGACAACTGTCTACAAAGCCTTTCAACCCAGGAAGAAGCCGAGGCTCTCCTGATTAAACTCCGCGCCTCATTGATCAAAGGCGGCTTTGATCTCAGGCAGTGGGCCAGCAGCGATCCGCAAGTACTGCGCAGCCTCTCCTCCGAGGACAAGGCAGCCAGCAGCGAGACCTGGATGGCTACAATCCCGGGAGAAGCCCAGGAGATGACCCTGGGATTGGTGTGGCGATTCAAAACAGACTCGCTTCACTACAGACACAAGCCCCTGACTACGGAGCAGGGAAGGCCGGCGGCGGCGCCGACCACCAGACGGAGTGTGTACACAACACTCGCCCGACAATATGACCCGCTAGGATGTATTCTACCGTACACCACCAGGGCAAAAATGATTGTACGAGCATTGTGGGACAAGGACCAGGGCTGGGACGACCCCATTCCCGCACACCTTGCATCCACCTGGAGAGAGTGGGAGATGGAGCTCCACTCACTCCCAGGCATTAATATGCGCCGAAGCTACTTCCCACCCACGGTGAGGCCAGAGACATGTAAAATGGACTTACACGTCTTCAGTGACGCCTCAGAGGTCGCATACGGATCAGTAGCCTACTTGCGGGCCCAAGAAGAGGGGGGAGAGATCTACACAGCATTTGTCCTCGCCCGCTCGAGAATAGCCCCACGCAAGCAACAATCTATCCCACGTCTAGAGCTCTGCGCAGCCCTAGCCGGAGCGCACCTAGCCACGCTCATCCAACGTGAGCTCACCATACCGGTGTCTAGAACAATCCTGTGGTCAGATTCCACGACAGTACTCGCCTGGATCAAATCGGACTCATGCAAGTACAAAGTCTTCGTGGGAGTCAGAGTCACCGAGATTCAAGACTTAACCGAAGAGTTAACCGGAGAAACAGAGTGGCGCTACGTTGATACAAAACAGAACCCAGCTGACGTCATCACCCGGGGAATGCCCCTAGATGACCTCACCCGTCGCAATGTCTACAGTGACGGCCCAGCATTCCTAAAGCTCCCGGAAGGAGAGTGGCCCACGCCTATCCCGAGGGAAGCCAGTCAAGAGGAGGCTGAGAATAAGAAACCTATGTTCTGTGGATTGAGCACTGTTATCTCCGCAGACCCCAACATAGATGATTGCACTACCATAGAGAGTGCACAACAAAGGACATTCCTGCGGCACCACCCGGAGTGTAAGTCCCCCGCTGAAATGTCAGCAGCTAACTACGAGGAAGCAGAATTGCTTCTACTGCAGCGAGCCCAGAGAGACTCGTTCCCCGATGAATTGGCCTGTCTACAGGGAGGAAAGCCCGTCCCATCCGACAGCAGATTAATTCATCTGGCCCCCGAGAGCGACGCTCATACCCTCATCAGAGTGGGTGGTCGCCTACGCAGAGCCCCCAATCTACCGGATGACATTAAATACCCGATCGTATTGAACAGCCGACACAAGGTCACAGAGCTGATTATAAAGAAATACGATGAGGATGTACATCACGCAGGAGCAGAAAGAGTCTTCGCGGAGATCAGACGTCGTTACTGGATCCTACAAGGAAGAGAGGCGGTACGACGCTTCCAGCGAACATGTCTAGACTGCCGCAAGTGGCGCGCGCAGCCCAGCATACCAAGGATGGCTGACCTTCCTCCATGTCGCCTCCGAATCGGTGACAAGCCATTCCACTCAACGGGTATGGACTGCTTTGGCCCGCTGCACATAAAGAAAGGAAGAGGAACCGAGAAGCGGTGGGGTATTGTATTCAAATGCATGACCACCAGAGCGATACACATCGAGCTTCTCCCGACCATGAGCACAGACTCATTCCTTATGGCCTTCCGTAGATTCACATCACGGAAAGGAAGACCGTCTACACTATTGTCCGATCATGGGACAAACTTCAAAGGCGGCGAAAGAGAGCTGAGAGAGAGCTTCCAAGCTATGGGCCCAGAACTTAAGACCCACCTCGCTCCAGCACAGATTGACTTTCAATTCAACCCCCCAAACGCACCCCACTTCGGTGGTACTTGGGAACGGGAAGTGCGTTCCATAAAGACAGCCCTGTACGCAGTACTTGGGGCCCAGACTGTGGCGGAAGAAGTCCTAATGACAGTCCTCACGGAGATTGAGGGAGTATTGAACTCTAAGCCCCTCGGCTACGTCTCCAGCGATGTGGCGGATATCGACCCAGTTACCCCCAACACACTCCTGATGGGGCGGCTAGATCCCGCGTTACCCCAGACAATGTACCGGCCTGAAGAAGCGAACGGCCGACGAATGTGGAGGTACAGCCAAGTATTAGCCGACAAGTTTTGGAGCAGTTTCCTACTGCACTACCTACCGTCTCTACAGACCCGCCAGAAGTGGGTAAAGGAGAGAGACAATTTGACAGAAGGAACAGTCGTCATGATTATTGATCAATCACTGCCCAGAGCTATGTGGCCGGCCGGCCGCGTAAGCAAAGTGATCACCGGTGCCGACGGCAAGGTCCGAGCAGCTGAAGTGCTTGTCCAGGGTCGCACTTACACCCGTCCCGTGGCGAGGCTCATAGAACTGCCCCGACTCCCAGACACAATCGATGATGACCATGACCCTATAACCCTATGACTTTGTGAAGTTGACTGACCCCTACAGCAAACCCTTATGTGTAAATAGACAACGCGATTAATCTGTCTCTGCTTAACTGATTAGGTCTGGGACCAATCAGGGGGTGGCTGTTGTGAAGGGCCAGATTAAACCGAATATATATATTTATTTATATATATATATTTAATTGTATTTGTATATTCTCTAATATTCCCTGATATCCCTTGTATATTCCTTGTACAATATGCATTGAATATCCATTCTAGCCTACTGAACATCCCATAATAGTCTCCATTCTACTATTGGTCGAGACCTTGGTGCCAGGCTGCCATACCCCCCAGACCCAGTTCAAACGTACCGCTCAACATGTACGAACAAGTCCTAGTTCCGCGTAGGAATCTGGCTACCGCACCACTAATGGTACTATTTGTTCATAGTGCGTATATATACTGCGCTACTAAAGTAGGACTTCCTTTTTAGTCCAGTTTCTTACCCTCCAATAGAGTGACAGACGTAAAGCCTCCCCGCGACGCCACGTGTGGGAGTAAGGCCAAGTTCGGCCTACCATCGGTATTGAGACATCGTGTATATTAATATTTGAATAGTCATATTTGGCACTATATCGTCGAGTTGGACGTAGTCTATTAAGCTAATAATAGTCTATTCATATGTAGTGCTTCGTGCGGTGAGAATACTATCGTAGTCAGTACCCCCATCGTTTCGGGTAGAACTGGCTGCTTATCCAGGGTGGCCGACCCCATGTGAGGCTGCACCCGAGGAGCCCCAGAGCCGACGAGCGAGTGGACCTGCATACCGGATTATTCTACCGACGACAGCCCGCCTTCCCAGGCACGGATTATGCTTTGTATACAGTGATTATTCTATGGATAAAGACCAACACTGCCGTGTGTTGGAAACCCCCCCCCCGGAGAGGACGACAGGTGAGGAGACGCTCTACACGACGAGGTCGCTTCACGTCTCTCCATCGTGGACCGGAGGAAGCCGGCCCACAGAGAGTCCAACTGCTTTCATCTGTGGATCGAGGATCGCTGAGGCACCGAGCCGCACAACCGTGGGTTCTCCCAGGATACCCTCGGCCAGACGGATACAGCCAGACTCTACCCCCCCCCCCCTTCTCCAGTTGTCTTACAAGCGACCGGAATTCCCCCCTAGTGTATCCAGTTCTATAATCATTAAAGTATCATTGCTATTATTCCTTAAATATTCCAGGTTGTATATTTACCGCCTGCGCCACCAGAGATTGGACGTTCTCTATTGATATACCAACGAATACTCATTTGCCATAAAAGTGCATCCTATTTCAAATCATAAATGTAATTAAGTGATTGCTCTACATACCTTTTGCTATGTATTAATTATTATTAAACGCAGACTTTCGACTTGGTACATTTGTGTTGGATCGTTTCATCTACGTGGGAGTGTTTACCATAATTATTTATGCCTAGTACTGGGTGGCCAGAGTCTAAAGTACAAGAGGTAGTGGTAGTAAGTATCATATCTAACAATACAGTCAGGGAATTGTACCCCTCAGTTACACTAACAGTGTTTAGTATTAAGAGTCAGATAGTCCTAACAGTGTTTATTACTAAGAGTCAGATAGTCCTAACAGTGTTTATTACTAAGAGTCAGACAGTCCTAACAGTGTTTATTATTAAGAGTCAGATAATCCTAACAGTGTTTATTACTAAGAGTCAGATAGTCCTAACAGTGTTTATTACTAAGAGTCAGATAGTCCTAACAGTGTTCAGTATTAAGAGTCAGATAGTCCTAACAGTGTTTATTACTAAGAGTCAGACAGTCCTAACAGTGTTTATTACTAAGAGTCAGATAGTCCTAACAGTGTTTAGTATTAAGAGTCAGATAGTCCTAACAGTGTTTATTACTAAGAGTCAGACAGTCCTAACAGTGTTTATTACTAAGAGTCAGACAGTCCTAACAGTGTTTAGTATTAAGAGTCAGACAGTCCTAACAGTGTTTAGTATTAAGAGTCAGATAGTCCTAACAGTGTTTATTACTAAGAGTGAGATAGTCCTAACAGTGTTTAGTATTAAGAGTCAGATAGTCCTAACAGTGTTTATTATTAAGAGTCAGATAGTCCTAACAGTGTTTATTATTAAGAGTCAGACAGTCCTAACATTGTTAAGAGTCAGACAGTCCTAACAGTGTTTATTACTAAGAGTCAGATAGTCCTAACAGTGTTTAGTATTAAGAGTCAGATAGTCCTAACAGTGTTTATTATTAAGAGTCAGATAGTCCTAACAGTGTTTAGTATTAAGAGTCAGACAGTCCTAACAGTGTTTATTAGTATTAAGAGTCAGATAGTCCTAACAGTGTTTAGTATTAAGAGTCAGACAGTCCTAACAGTGTTTAGTATTAAGAGTGAGACAGTCCTAACAGTGTTTATTACTAAGAGTCAGATAGTCCTAACAGTGTTTATTACTAAGAGTCAGACAGTCCTAACAGTGTTTATTATTAAGAGTCAGATAATCCTAACAGTGTTTATTACTAAGAGTCAGATAGTCCTAACAGTGTTTATTACTAAGAGTCAGATAGTCCTAACAGTGTTCAGTATTAAGAGTCAGATAGTCCTAACAGTGTTTATTACTAAGAGTCAGACAGTCCTAACAGTGTTTATTACTAAGAGTCAGATAGTCCTAACAGTGTTTAGTATTAAGAGTCAGATAGTCCTAACAGTGTTTATTACTAAGAGTCAGACAGTCCTAACAGTGTTTATTACTAAGAGTCAGACAGTCCTAACAGTGTTTAGTATTAAGAGTCAGACAGTCCTAACAGTGTTTAGTATTAAGAGTCAGATAGTCCTAACAGTGTTTATTACTAAGAGTGAGATAGTCCTAACAGTGTTTAGTATTAAGAGTCAGATAGTCCTAACAGTGTTTATTATTAAGAGTCAGATAGTCCTAACAGTGTTTATTATTAAGAGTCAGACAGTCCTAACATTGTTAAGAGTCAGACAGTCCTAACAGTGTTTATTACTAAGAGTCAGATAGTCCTAACAGTGTTTAGTATTAAGAGTCAGATAGTCCTAACAGTGTTTATTATTAAGAGTCAGATAGTCCTAACAGTGTTTAGTATTAAGAGTCAGACAGTCCTAACAGTGTTTATTAGTATTAAGAGTCAGATAGTCCTAACAGTGTTTAGTATTAAGAGTCAGACAGTCCTAACAGTGTTTAGTATTAAGAGTGAGACAGTCCTAACAGTGTTTATTACTAAGAGTCAGATAGTCCTAACAGTGTTAGTATTAAGAGTCAGACAGTCCTAACAGTGTTTGTATTAAGAGTCAGACAGTCCTAACAGTGTTTATTACTAAGCGTCAGATAGTCCTAACAGTGTTTATTATTAAGAGTCAGACAGTCCTAACAGTGTTTATTACTAAGAGTCAGATAGTCCTAACAGTGTTTATTATTAAGAGTCAGATAGTCCTAACAGTGTTCAGTATTAAGAGTGAGATAGTCCTAACAGTGTTTATTATTAAGAGTGAGACAGTCCTAACAGTGTTTAGTATTAAGAGTGAGATAGTCCTAACAGTGTTTAGTATTAAGAGTGAGATAGTCCTAACAGTGTTTATTAGTATTAAGAGTCAGACAGTCCAACAGTGTTTATTATTAAGGGTCTTAAGAGGCACCATGGACCTAACCACTAGCACCCCCCACCCCACCCCCAAAACCTGTAAGACTGTAAGAGGACTTGGGGGGGGGGGGGGGGGTAGCCCGGAGAGACGTGTACTTTTAGACGACGACAGGAGATCGATCTATCATGCTTCCTTCCATCTGTCTTCCCTCTCAGCGCTCTATCCTTCCATCTCCTGTCCCCTCTGTCTCCCCCCCCCCCTCTCTCCTCTCTCTCTCTCTCTCTCTCTCTCTCTCTCTCTCTCTCTCTCTCTCTCTCTCTCTCTCTCTCTCTCTCTCTCTCTCTCTCTCTCTCTCTCTCTCTCTCTCTCTCTCTCTCTCTCTCTCTTTCCCTGTCTCTGCACGTTCACAGCTGTTTGGGGGATTGCTCAAGGAGGGGAGTGGAAGAGAAACAGAGAGACAGCGGAGAGAGAGAGAGAGAGAGAGAGAAGAGAGAGAGAGAGAGAGAGAGAGAGAGAGAGAGAGAGAGAGAGAGAGAGAGAGACAGAGGGGGGGGGTCAAAGACAAGGACATACCCTGTCATTCTCATGCCGGGACCCCCCCCCCCTCTCTCAGTGTTGGCAGATGTTTTGCTTCAGACCCTCCCGAGCAACCACCATCCTCCGCCCCGACGCACAGAGCCCAGCACCCCACACCCAGGTGAGTTATGGAGTACTCCATAACCTCCAGCAGAGGTAGCCTTAAATCACACACGTGGAGGGAGGTATAGTGGGAGGTGGTCTTTTTTTCAGGAAAGAAGAGAGACAGCAATCCACCCTCCTCTCTGTTTGCAGGTCTCCAGGTCAGTGGACTGGTGAACGGTTGTCTGGGTGACAACAGATTTAACTCACTACTTGCCAGAGGTGTGGGACTCGAGTCACGAATTTGATGACTTTAGACTCGACTTGACCAAATCAAAAAGACTTGCAACTCGACTTTGACTTTAACACCAATGACTCGTGACTTCACTTGGACTTGAGCCTTTTGACTTAAGACTTAATACCTTCCCATGCCCAACGATTCAAATTATGTTATTAATGTGCCATGAATTAATTCATTTCCAGCGAATAGACACTTCATTCGCGAGAGAAGAGGAGAGGACAGGGGAGGGAGGAGAGGAGAGGAGAGAGGGAGGCGAGGGGAGGAGAGGGGAGGAGAGGAGAGGAGGAGAGGAGAGGAGGAGAGGACAGGGGAGAAGAGGAGAGGAGAGGAGAGGAGAGGAGAGGGGGAGAGGGAGAGAGGGGGAGAGAGGAGAGGAGAGGAGAGGAGAGGAGAGGAGAGGAGAGGAGAGGAGAGGAGAGGAGAGAGAGGAGAGGAGGAGAGGAGAGGAGAGGAGAGGAGAGGAGAGGAGAGGAGAGGAGAGGAGAGGAGAGGCAGCCTGTAGTTAAGACAGATGGTCTTCTGTGACCGGGAAGTCATAGGTTAACGTCGTGACCCTGTGGAACTCCCACCTGCTCAGAACGGCTGAGGCTGCACACACTGACCCGTCTAGTGAAAGGACCTTATTGGTAAGCTACCTCCTTAAGCTACCTCCTTAAGCTACCTCCTTAAGCTACCTCTACACTCTATACTACATCATTATTGGTAAGCTACCTCCTTAAGCTACCTCCTTAAGCTACCTCTACACTCTATACTACATCATTATTGGTAAGCTACTCCTTAACTACATCATTATTGGTAAGCTACCTCCTTATACTACATCATTATTGGTAAGCTACCTCCTTATACTACATCATTATTGGTAAGCTACCTCCTTATACTACATCATTATTGGTAAGCTACCTCCTTATACTACATCATTATTGGTAAGCTACCTCCTTATACTACATCATTATTGGTAAGCTACCTCCTTTACTACATCATTATTGGTAAGCTACCTCCTTATACTACATCATTATTGGTAAGATACCTCCTTATACTCATCATTATTGGTAAGCTACCTCCTTATACTACATCATTATTGGTAAGCTACCTCCTTATACTACATCATTATTGGTAAGCTACCTCCTTATACTACATCATTATTGGTAAGCTACCTACTTATACTACATCATTAATGGTAAGCTACCTACTTATACTACATCATTATTGGTAAGATACCTCCTTATACTACTCATTATTGGTAAGATACCTCCTTATACTACATCATTATTGGTAAGCTACCTACTTATACTACATCATTATTGGTAAGATACCTCCTTATACTACATCATTATTGGTAAGCTACCTACTTATACTACATCATTATTGGTAAGCTACCTACTTATACTACATCATTATTGGTAAGCTACCTACTTATACTACATCATTATTGGTAAGATACCTCCTTATACTACATCATTATTGGTAAGCTACCTACTTATACTACATCATTATTGGTAAGATACCTCCTTATACTACATCATTATTGGTAAGCTACCTACTTATACTACATCATTATTGGTAAGCTACCTCCTTATACTACATCATTATTGGTAAGCTACCTCCTTATACTACATCATTATTGGTAAGCTACCTCCTTATACTACATCATTATTGGTAAGCTACCTACTTATACTACATCATTATTGGTAAGCTACCTCCTTATACTACATCATTATTGGTAAGATACCTCCTTATACTACATCATTATTGGTAAGCTACCTCCTTATACTACATCATTATTGGTAAGATACCTCCTTATACTACATCATTATTGGTAAGATACCTCCTTATACTACATCATTATTGGTAAGATACCTCCTTATACTACATCATTATTGGTAAGCTACCTCCTTATACTACATCATTATTAGTAAGATACTCCTTATACTGCATCATTATTGGTAAGCTACCTACTTATACTACATCATTATTGGTAAGCTACCTACTTATAACATCATTATTGGTAAGATACCTCCTTATACTACATCATTATTGGTAAGATACCTCCTTATACTACATCATTATAGTTAAGATACCTCCTTATACTACATCATTATTGGTAAGATACCTCCTTATACTACATCATTATTGTAAGCTACCTCCTTATACTACATCATTATTGGTAAGATACCTCCTTATACTACATCATTATTAGTAAGATACCTCCTTATACTACATCATTTTAGTAAGATACCTCCTTATACTACATCATTATTGGTAAGATACCTCCTTATACTACATCATTATTAGTAAGATACCTCCTTATACTACTTCATTATTGGTAAGATACCTCCTTATACTACATCATTATTGGTAAGCTACCTCCTTATACTACATCATTATGGTAAGATACCTCCTTATACTACATCATTATGGTAAGATACCTCCTTATACTACATCATTATTGGTAAGATACCTCCTTATACTACATCATTATTGGTAAGCTACCTCCTTATACTACATCATTATTGGTAAGATACCTCCTTATACTACATCATTATTGGTAAGCTACCTCCTTATACTACATCATTATTGTAAGATACCTCCTTATACTACATCATTATTGGTAAGATACCTCCTTATACTACATCATTATTGGTAAGATACTCCTTATACTAATCATTATTGGTAAGCTACCTCCTTATATTACATCATAAATGGTAAGATACCTCCTTATATACATCATTATTGGTAAGCTACCTCCTTATACTACATCATAAATGGTAAGATACCTCCTTATATTACACCACTCTAGCCCTCGCCCGCTGTCACCACTCTAGCCCTCGCCCGCTGTCACTACTCTAGCCCTCGCCCGCTGTCACCACTCTAGCCCTCGCCGCTGTCACCACTCTAGCCCTCGCCTGCTGTCACCACTCTAGCCCTCGCCCGCTGTCACCACTCTAGCCCTCGCCCGCTGTCACCACTCTAGCCCTCGCCCGCTGTCACCACTCTAGCCCTCGCCCGCTGTCACCACTCTAGCCCTCGCCCGCTGTCACCACTCTAGAAGGGAGGAGGAGAGGAAGGGAGGGAGGGAGGGAGGGAGGGAGGGAGGGAGGGAGGGAGGAGAGAGGGAGGGAGGAGAGAGAGAGAGGGAGGGAGGGAGGAGGGAGGGAGGGAGGGAGGGAGGGAGGGAGGGAGGGAGGGAGAGAGAGAGAGGAGAGAGAGAGAGAGGGAGGGAGGGAGGGAGGGAGGGAGGGAGGGAGGAGAGAGAGAGAGAGAGAGAGAGAGAGAGAGAGAGAGAGAGAGAGAAGAGAGAGAGAGAGAGAGAGAGAGAGAGAGAGAGAGAGAGAGAGAGAGAGAGAGAGCTGCCAGCGGTGTAGCAGCAACTCGTCTTCCCACCAGGGTTCTATATCTTGTACACATGCTTTTTAACAGGGGGAGTGAACAGGTTCCCGCTGGCAAGGAATGCGGCGTGCAATCCTCACCCAGTACAATGGAATTTAACGGTATCTGTAATATTTTCTCTGTTTGAAGCGAGGAAGGCCTTGTAGTCATGGAAGGACCTTCGAGGGGGCGGGGCACGAGAACCGAGAACAGAGGCAGCT
>NC_140176.1:100567243-100588688 GCF_963971535.1 Notolepis coatsorum
ACTTATACTACATCATTATTGGTAAGATACCTCCTTATACTACATCATTATTGGTAAGATACCTCCTTATACTACATCATTATTGGTAAGCTACCTACTTATACTACATCATTATTGGTAAGATACCTCCTTATACTACATCATTATTGGTAAGCTACCTACTTATACTACATCATTATTGGTAAGCTACCTACTTATACTACATCATTATTGGTAAGCTACCTACTTATACTACATCATTATTGGTAAGATACCTCCTTATACTACATCATTATTGGTAAGCTACCTACTTATACTACATCATTATTGGTAAGATACCTCCTTATACTACATCATTATTGGTAAGCTACCTACTTATACTACATCATTATTGGTAAGCTACCTCCTTATACTACATCATTATTGGTAAGCTACCTCCTTATACTACATCATTATTGGTAAGCTACCTCCTTATACTACATCATTATTGGTAAGCTACCTACTTATACTACATCATTATTGGTAAGCTACCTCCTTATACTACATCATTATTGGTAAGATACCTCCTTATACTACATCATTATTGGTAAGCTACCTCCTTATACTACATCATTATTGGTAAGATACCTCCTTATACTACATCATTATTGGTAAGATACCTCCTTATACTACATCATTATTGGTAAGATACCTCCTTATACTACATCATTATTGGTAAGCTACCTCCTTATACTACATCATTATTAGTAAGATACCTCCTTATACTGCATCATTATTGGTAAGCTACCTACTTATACTACATCATTATTGGTAAGCTACCTACTTATACTACATCATTATTGGTAAGATACCTCCTTATACTACATCATTATTGGTAAGATACCTCCTTATACTACATCATTATAGTTAAGATACCTCCTTATACTACATCATTATTGGTAAGATACCTCCTTATACTACATCATTATTGGTAAGCTACCTCCTTATACTACATCATTATTGGTAAGATACCTCCTTATACTACATCATTATTAGTAAGATACCTCCTTATACTACATCATTATTAGTAAGATACCTCCTTATACTACATCATTATTGGTAAGATACCTCCTTATACTACATCATTATTAGTAAGATACCTCCTTATACTACATCATTATTGGTAAGATACCTCCTTATACTACATCATTATTGGTAAGCTACCTCCTTATACTACATCATTATTGGTAAGATACCTCCTTATACTACATCATTATTGGTAAGATACCTCCTTATACTACATCATTATTGGTAAGATACCTCCTTATACTACATCATTATTGGTAAGCTACCTCCTTATACTACATCATTATTGGTAAGATACCTCCTTATACTACATCATTATTGGTAAGCTACCTCCTTATACTACATCATTATTGGTAAGATACCTCCTTATACTACATCATTATTGGTAAGATACCTCCTTATACTACATCATTATTGGTAAGATACCTCCTTATACTACATCATTATTGGTAAGCTACCTCCTTATATTAACATCATAAATGGTAAGATACCTCCTTATATTACATCATTATTGGTAAGCTACCTCCTTATACTACATCATAAATGGTAAGATACCTCCTTATATTACACCACTCTAGCCCTCGCCCGCTGTCACCAACTCTAGCCCTCGCCCGCTGTCACTACTCTAGCCCTCGCCCGCTGTCACCACTCTAGCCCTCGCCCGCTGTCACCACTCTAGCCCTCGCCTGCTGTCACCACTCTAGCCCTCGCCCGCTGTCACCACTCTAGCCCTCGCCCGCTGTCACCACTCTAGCCCTCGCCCGCTGTCACCACTCTAGCCCTCGCCCGCTGTCACCACTCTAGCCTCGCCCGCTGTCACCACTCTAGCCCTCGCCCGCTGTCACCACAGGGAGGGAGGGAGGAGGAAGGGAGGGAGGGGGGGAGGGAGGGAGGGAGAGAGGGAGGGAGGGAGAGAGAGAGAGAGGGAGGGAGGGAGGGAGGGAGGGAGGGAGGGAGGGAGGGAGGGAGGGAGGGAGGGAGGGAGAGAGAGAGGGAGGGAGAGAGAGAGAGAGGGAGGGAGGGAGGGAGGGAGGGAGGGAGGGAGAGAGAGAGAGAGAGAGAGAGAGAGAGAGAGAGAGAGAAGAGAGAGAGAGAGAGAGAGAGAGAGAGAGAGAGAGAGAGAGAGAGAGAGAGAGAGAGAGAGCTTGCCAGCGGTGTAGCAGCAACTCGTCTTCCCACCAGGGTTCTATATCTTGTACACATGGCTTTTTAACAGGGGGAGTGAACAGGTTCCCGCTGGCAAGAATGCGGCGTGCAATCCTCACCCAGGCAACCTGTCAACCCTGTCAGTGTGAGTTAACAAGACAAACCTGCATGTTCTCAGGGCGGTGTTTGTAGGAGCAGCTGAGCTCCATGACATATACAATGGAATTTAACGGTATCTGTAATATTTTCCTGTTTGAATGCGAGGAAGGCCTTGTAGTCATGGAAGGACCGTTCGAGCGCACGAGAACCGAGAACAGAGGCAGCTCCTCCTTTGTGCCATTTTGAGGATGAACACCGTTTTAACTTCAGTTTGTGTTTTCTTTTGGTGTTCTTACTGGACCTTTGGTTCGGCAAAAAAATAAATGCAGAGTATAATCTAATAATAATGTCTAATTCTTAAAAAAAAAATGTATGTGGTAAATACACAGGTCACAACATGTTTACAGGAACGTTTTGGAGTTGTATTTGGAGTGTATTTTGTGACTGTTGGGAACTAGGCTACACTGGCACACCTATTTCCAGTGAATGCCGCTAAACTAGGCTAACGGCGTGGCTGTTCCCTAAGCCGTTAGGGAGGGAGAGAGAGAGGGAGGGAGAGAGAGAGAGAGGGAGGGAGGGAGGGAGGGAGGGAGGGAGGGAGGGAGAGAGAGAGAGAGAGAGAGAGAGAGAGAGAGAGAGAGAGAAGAGAGAGAGAGAGAGAGAGAGAGAGAGAGAGAGAGAGAGAGAGAGAGAGAGAGAGAGAGCTTGCCAGCGGTGTAGCAGCAACTCGTCTTCCCACCAGGGTTCTATATCTTGTACACATGGCTTTTTAACAGGGGGAGTGAACAGGTTCCCGCTGGCAAGAATGCGGCGTGCAATCCTCACCCAGGCAACCTGTCAACCCTGTCAGTGTGAGTTAACAAGACAAACCTGCATGTTCTCAGGGCGGTGTTTGTAGGAGCAGCTGAGCTCCATGACATATACAATGGAATTTAACGGTATCTGTAATATTTTCCTGTTTGAATGCGAGGAAGGCCTTGTAGTCATGGAAGGACCGTTCGAGCGCACGAGAACCGAGAACAGAGGCAGCTCCTCCTTTGTGCCATTTTGAGGATGAACACCGTTTTAACTTCAGTTTGTGTTTTCTTTTGGTGTTCTTACTGGACCTTTGGTTCGGCAAAAAAATAAATGCAGAGTATAATCTAATAATAATGTCTAATTCTTAAAAAAAAATGTATGTGGTAAATACACAGGTCACAACATGTTTACAGGAACGTTTTGGAGTTGTATTTGGAGTGTATTTTGTGACTGTTGGGAACTAGGCTACACTGGCACACCTATTTCCAGTGAATGCCGCTAAACTAGGCTAACGGCGTGGCTGTTCCCTAAGCCCAATGCAATGCACAGAGAAGAACAGGGTATGTATCTGCTCGTCTAACTCCAGGGTAGAAGGCAAATAAGCTAATTTCCCAAAAGTTGGCGTGTTCCTTTAAAGGGTCCGTGGTTCTCCACATGCTGAGGCATGCCTGCGGGCCATGGAACCCAATGCATGGGTGCCAAACAGTAACATTTCTACAGTTGTTCTTAATTTAACTTAATGAAATAAAATTATAATAATAATTATACGGTAATATAATGATTCAATGATTCAAATCCTACCTAAAACAGTACCTGTATTATTAGACTGGTGCCATTTAACAGTACATGAAAATTATGGCCTTAAAATATTACATTAGAGTTAGATGATTAAAATGCATTGTCATCATACAGCACAAGTACAGTACAACACAAATAAGTTTGGCATCCAACCACAGTGCAAATGTACCAGTAAAGTGCAATAGTAATATACAATGTACAGGTGATTAAACTGGGTTCAGATGATAGAGGTGGTTTCACTGGGATTCTGTTGCTATGGGAACAAAAGGTATATGTGGTTTCACTGGGATTCTGTTGCTATGGGAACAAAAGGTATATATCTGGTTTCACTGGGATGCTGTTGCTATGGGAACAAAAGGTATATGTGGTTTCACTGGGATTCTGTTGCTATGGGAACAAAAGGTATATGTGGTTTCACTGGGATTCTGTTGCTATGGGAACAAAAGGTATATGTGGTTTCACTGGGATTCTGTTGCTATGGGAACCGTTTGGATCCAAACGTCTTTCCTCTCAACTATGGCGTTAAGCCAACAGGAAGTAAACTTTGAATGTTATCAGGGATCTGGGCTTGCACCCCCTCATTCTCTGAGTTTGTCTTTTAAGCTATCTGGGAGGAAAGGGGGCGGGGGGGGGGGATGACCAGGTGAGGGGAGAGGAGAGGAGGATACAGGGGGGAGGGAGGTGTTAACGAGGAACTTCCACGATGGCCTTACCTCTGACCAGACGCCGGCCTCCCAGACGGTCAGGCAGTCCTGCCCCTCGCAGCGCTGGGTGAGGGGGGGCCTGGGTCCAGCACAGTCCCTGTCCTTGGCCTTGACCAGTGTGCCGTTGGGCAACTGCTGAGTGCAGGCAACCTGTCTGCTCTGGGAACCTTTTCCGCAGGTGCGAGAGCACGACGTCCACTCCGTCATCATCCACCTATACGTGTTACACAACAGGGATGAGAGACAGTGGGATGAGTGTGTAAACATAAATAGTAGGGATGGCCGATATTATCGGCCGATATTGGCATTAAAATGTAATATCGGAAATGATCGGTATCGGTTTTCAATATTTTAATTTTTTTTTTAAATGTCTTTCTTTTTTACATTTATTTAACCTTTATTTACCCAGGCAAGCAAGTAAGAACAAATTCTTATTTTATTTAATGTCAAAAGTATGCATAATGTTGTGTTAATTCCACGACAAGAGATATGTAATGTTACCTGAAATTATAAAAAAGATATTTGGGGGTGAAACCCGGCATATATCGGTATCTGTTGTGAGGACTACACCTGAGCAGGTACCGCAGCCCATTGGCTCCCCCCTGAGGACTCAGCCCCGACCTGCACCTGAGCAGGTACCACAGCCTGTTGGCCGTCCTAGACGCTTGCGCCTCACAGCTGACCCTACTCTTCAATCAGCGTCGGCTGTCGCTTCCCCTGAGACCATAAGTTTGTGATCCAGCCTTGAGGATGGCGCAAGTTAGTTCTGTTGGAACATAGGTTTGTTGCGTCTTAAAGTAATTCTCTAGACTATTTAGTTTCTCCTTGTTCTCGTGATTACATTCAGATTTCTGTGTACTTAACTCTCGTTGTTGGTGCGCTTGTTATCTGCTTGTTGTTTAATCCTAACCTCGTTCTTCTCTCCCCTCTAGCGTGGGTAGATGTTGGCTGGTTTACTAATCTCGTGTTCTGTTTGGGAAGACATCGCTCCTTGTAGCCGCAGCGCGCACGTCGCATTCAAGTTCACTCGTTCCTCTCCCGTGGTTCTTTTCTCACCCCTACCTCGCCAAGTCACTCACGTGTTATTTTCCTCGGGGGTACTCCCGATATAATTTTCCTGGCGTTGCTGAGGCAACCTTCAAGTTTCAAGTTCAAGTTTCTTTATTAGTTGTCATACATACAGAAATACAGAATACTTTTACATATGGGGCGGCTGGGTGGCGCAGCAGACATTGCGCTCGTCACCAACGCACGAGACACCGGTATCGAATCCGGCTGTCGGCGTTGCCTCCGGCTTGGGCCGGCCGTCATACTAACTCAATTGGCAGAGTTAGCGGGTGGGAAGTCGATGGGTGGTAATCTGGATGTTGTAAACAGCGAGTCCTACAGGTCTGTTGGGGCGCCTGCACAGCAGAGACAGGAAAATGGCAGGGGCAGTGTGAGCAGACATTGCGCTCGTCACCAACGCACGAGACACCGGTATCGAATCCGGCTGTCGGCGTTGCCTCTGGCTTGGGCCGGCCGTCATACTAACTCAATTGGCAGAGTTAGCGGGTGGGAAGTCGATGGGTGGTAATCTGGATGTTGTAAACAGCGAGTCCTACAGGTCTGTTGGGGCGCCTGCACAGCAGAGAGGAGAAAAAAATTTTAAAAGAGGAGAAATACTTTTGCATGAAATGCTTCTTTCTGTTTTGCTCCTGAGAGTGTGCTAGATAAAATAACAAGATAGTGTAAAATAGTATAATATAAGTATAAAATAGAAAGTCAAGTGTAAACAAAACTAAAATGTTCAATATACATATATACAGTATATGTAGTCTATACTTCTGTACAGTCTATACAGTCAGCTACTATACAGTACAGTGTAGAATGGTGAGGTATAGCTTAGCTTGTGGTGCCACCTTGTGATGGTGAGGTGCAATGAGGTGCATGGGATTGATGCCAATAAATATAAAGTGTGTGTTAGTGTCTAAAGTGGGTAAGTGGGTGCTACAGTGTGTTGTTTATTTAAAGTGAGTGTGTGCGTGTGGATGTGTGTGTTGTGGGTGTGTTTGATGGTCTGTTATTGTTCATTGTTTATTGAGCATCCTGATGGCCTAGGGATAGAAGCTCCTTCTGAGTCTCTCTGTGCTTGCCATGAGACTCCGGTATCACTTGCCTGACCGCAGCAGGTCAAAGAGGCGGTTTTTTGGGTGGCTGGGGTCTTTGATTATTCTCTTAGCCTTACCCATACAGCGCTTGTTGTAAATGTCTTGGAGAGTGGGAAGCCCCCTCCAATTGTGCGTTCGGCTGAATCGGCCACTCTCTGTAGTTTGCTACGGTCTTGTGCGGTGCTATTCCCAAACCAGGAGGTGATATTGCCAGTCAGGATGCTCTCTATTGTGCATGAGTAGAAGTTCTTGAGGATCTTCTGACTGACTCACTTTGAATTTCCGCCTAAGGAAGTAGAGGCGTTGTCGTGCCTTCTTGATAACACTGTCAATGTGTGTGGTCCATGTCAAGTCCTCGGATATGTGGATTCCGAGGTACTTAAAACTGTTCACTCTCTCATCCGGTGCTCCGGCGATGCTGAGGGGGCTGTAGTCCCTGACCCTGACCTCCTAAAGTCCACAAGCATCTCCTTTGTTTTGCTGATGTTCAGGGAGAGGCTGTTCTCTTGACACCATCCCGCTAGAACCTTTACCTCTTCCAGGTAGGCCCTCTCGTTGTTTGCAGAGATCAGGCCCACCACTACTGTGTCGTCAGCAAATTTGATGATTGTGTTGTTTTTCCGCTGTGCCACACAGTCATGTGTGTACAGGGAGTGGAGGAGGGGACTCAGAACACAGCCCTGGGGGGCCCCTATGTTGAGAGTGATGGATGAGGAGGTGCAGTTGCCTGCTCTCACCACCTGGGGTCTGCCCGTCAGGAAGTCCAAGACCCACTGGCAGAGGTTCAAGCCCAGGTCCCTGAGCTTGGCTATGAGTTTGGAGGGGACTATGGTATTGAATGCTGAGCTGTAGTCGATGAATAGCATTCTCACAACCTTGTTCCACTACATAACAACACGGTAAGACCCCATTACATATATATGAGGCTATATATATATATGTGACCCCGACCAGTGCTATAGCCTACATGTCTATTTTTTCATTTTCCAGATTTTTCCAGATTGTGAAAGTACAGAATGTAAGCTTTCAAATGATGTGTCATACTTTGAAATCTGAGAATGTTATTATTGTGATGTGCTAATTTTCAATCTTGTAGCAGTCTTTTTTCCCCAGAGACCTAAGCAGAGAAAACAGCTCTTAAAGATTTGACACCTTTTGCCAGGATTCTGCTGGGCGTAAACAATACCTCCCAGCCACACCTCTCCCCTGAATAGTATTAACATAATTAAGTGCTGTGACAGCCATGCTGACAGATCAGATACAAAATCAAACATTTTCTATTGTAGTAGTAATATAACTACTAGTCTGAATAATGTATATTTCAGTTATTGAATTGAAAACCTTTATTTATGTATTCCAATATCTGTTTTATTGATTAATGATATATTTTGAAAGAATGCAGGTTATAGCTGTATAAAACAAATGTCTGTCCCATTGTACCAATCAATGGGATATATTGCATGTTGGCTATAATGATTTTATAAAAAAGAGAGAGATTAAATGCATGGCCATATATTTATACATTCATGTGACATCACAGCATATTCTTTGTATAGCCCAGTGTTTCCTGAAAACAGATATGTACAGTGTTCAGGTTATACATCTATCATTACACAATTACAACCAAAATAGGAAGAAATTATGTTGACCGCAGGGAATTTTAATGCATAGTTGGTAAAACTGGCCAGCGGAGTGATAGACACAAGCCTCATTATTATCATTATCATTATCTTTGTTACCACCTTTCATGTGACAACTGGATGAAAATCAGCAGACAATATCAAATCAATTCAAGAGGTTTATTAGTCACATACATACCAGGGCATACAGTGAAATGCGGGTGGTCATGCCCGCATCGATTGTGCAATAATACTAATAATAAAATACATAAACAGGTAATAAGAAGGCATAAGATGTGCATGATAAAAATAGACATGCTAATACAGTTTCAACTCTGTCATTATGCTATACTACAATAATCTAAATTATACAAGAACCACATCGGTTCTTTCCTTTAAAGTGACCTTTCCATTTAGTTTAAAGTGACATTTTTTTTTATTCATTGCATACATACCAGGGCATACAGTGAAATGCGGTTGGCCATGCCCGCTACGATTGTGCAATAAAACAATAGTAATAAAAATATAATGTACATGTATGATGTACCGGTACACAACAATACAATTCTTCTATGTCCCTATGCTATACTAGTACTACTATACTATCAAGTCAAGTCAAGAATGCAATAATAAGAATCCAATAGGATGAGAATGCGACATTGTGCAATAATACAAGTAATAAGAACAAGTAATAAGAATAAGACATATCAGGTATATGTACATGAGTTTTACAAAAGCTTTTACTCTACAAGAACCACTCCTGTTCTTGTTTAATTTTTTTAAAGTGACCTTACATTGTGAGCGTGTGCAGCATGAGTGTGTGTGTGTGTTCATGTTAAAGTGACTGCTAGTACAGTGTGTGTGTGTGTGTGTGTGTGTGTGTGCTCTACATCCATGTGTCTAACATCGTACAGTCTTCTTGTTCTGAGGTGCTCTAGATGTTGGGAGTGGGCATGTAATGTCTTTTGCGTCATCAGAACAGTATTGTCTTATCTCCTTATAAAGGTATTCCTGTCGGTCATTGTCTAGACCAGGTGGGGGGAGGACAGGAAAACCAGAGATGGTTGGGTAGCGTTTTGGGTCTTTCAACAGCTGAAACGTGAATGGCTCTGTATCGTCACAGTGTAATTTCGCCGTCACCATGCCAGGACTGTTGGCATCGAAGCTGAAGTGCTGGTATTTCTTTATTTGTGGGAATCTTTTGAAGAAGCCTCCGAGATGTTGCTGCCAGTCGTAGCTTGGAACATACACTGTGCCATCTTCGCGACCGACAAGTTGGGGGATATTGACTCCTTTCACTGCAGAGCTTTTCCTGACGATGTCTGCGATGTCTGCCAGGGTGTCGACCGCAGTCTTCCTGTATACCTGCTTTATCAAACCAAAGCACCAGTCGGGGCCAAATTTAGTGTGGCCTGCAATTAGGAAGTGGAGAGCAAGCTGCAGGTGAAGTTTGTGAATAGTACGCCACGCAAAATACCACAAGACATAATTGTTTTTATTTTGCGCAGTGCAGGTCCACTGATTTTTCTCCAACTCCATAGTTGGTGAAGAAATGATCCACATAGCTGATAACGGCATTGCTGCCTTTACCAGTTGACATCCCTTCATCAATTAGGTAATTCACTTGCTTCGTCAGCCCTTCACAGTGGACACCGAACAGGCCACATTTGCGCGGTGTTTGAAAAAAGATGGGACCCACTTGAAAAGGGTGAGATGGAAAATGAACCTGACAGAGAAAGAAGAAAAAGAAAAAAGGACATTGAAATAAGGGACATTGAAATAAGGGAACAGGGGAGGAAATTAGGCCACTTTACTAGCCAAATGCAAGTATTTTTTATGTTTGGCGAGTGATTCATGAAAAAATACTGCTAAAACTATAAGGAACTATTTTTACATTAAAACTGAATAAACTATAATAACAATAATAAACCGTATTTGTATAGCACCTTCATTCCAAGAATTGCAGCTCAAAGTGCTTCTCTCTCTCTCTATTCTCCTCTCTTTTCCTATTCTCTCCTCTCTTCTCCTATTTTCTCTCTCCTCTCTCCTCCCACTCTCATCTCATCTAAATACACTCCAAATACAACTCAAACGTTCCTGTAAGTTTTCCTTTAACAACAAAAAGCAACATTATATTGGATATTCACCTGCTGTGCGTAATCAAAGCTGTAGTGCATCGTGATATCTCTGCTGGCAGGTGGGGAGGGGCCTAGCGACAGATCCATGTTCTCGGCGCATGTGCTCTTTGTGGCGGCAGTCATCTCCTGCAACAGCTCGCGTTCTCTGTCAACAAGGGCCAGATGTTTTAACTGCACCTGGATGAAAGCATGAATGAAAGAAAACGTTATTTAACAGATTGCAGAATGGGTACAACACAGTACGGCTCAATACACACACACACACGGCTAATGAGGTGGCAGTGCTCAGTTATCCTCAGGTTATCCTAATGTCATGTGTGTTGAAGCTAGGGCTGGGCGATATGGCCTAAATATGATATCACGATATTTTCTGACCTTTCGGCGATACACGATACACATCACGATGTTTTTCTTTTTTTCCCCAAACAATTCATTATGAGGCTTACCAAGACAGTATTCGAGTTTGCAAGCTAACATTAAAGAAAAAATAAAATACCCATGCATTTAGCATTTCTATATTATATATTAGATTTAGATTATTGGATTATTAGATTATATATTGCATATATTTAGCAATGAGATTGTGACGTACGTGGGTTGGTCATTATCATTATTACTGTATTTGGAAGACCATGTGAACATTAGATTAGTATCGTTTGTGTGTGTGTGTGTGTGTGAACATGAGAGCTAATGATATCTCTTCTTCTCTTCCTGTCAGGTGCTGCCCGTCCCTATACTGAAGGGTGCTGATTGCTTAATGAACTACAGCTGATGGCAGTCACATCAGGAAGGGGCGGGTGCACAAGTAGCTGACAGCACACGCACGTCGGGATTCCTGTTGTGTGTCATGTTCCAGTGACCTCAGTGTATGAGGTTGCCTTTGTTTGCCACTGCGTGGATATAGATATATGTGTGTATGTTCATATAATATGGATATGCAGTTAGCCCTAGTCCATAGACCTGAGGGACTGATGATGGTGCCAGCCTGTTTCTGCACCTTGTGTATGGAACCGTGTGCTCTCTGATGTTCACACGGCCACATAGTACGGTAGTCTCAAGGTTTGTCTATCTGGGTTGAGTTGCCTTATATGTATGTCTTGTATGTCCTCCCCTACCTTTTCCCCTGTGCACCATGGAGGAGGTTTAAACTCCTACCTCCATTCAATATATCATTTACGATTTGGAAAACGTCTTGTGTTGTGTCTTTTTTTTCACCTACACCTGGGACCTTGATTTTGAACATATTTACTGAGAGGGGCTGCTTTTGCTCATGTGCCGCCCTCCAGTTGTTATTATCAGACCTTCGTACATGACAGAGATATTATATGATTTAGATATGAAATATGATTAATTGAAAATGGGGGACCCTGATGTAAACAAGACGAAAGTCTTTCTCTGGTCTGCATCCCCTTAACAATTGTATGTATTGAGCTGTACTGTACCCATTCTGCAATATGTTACAGTGGGTAAATACTGTAAACAAGCCACTATGGACGGGGGTACAGGGGAATAGATGGTGGTAAAAAACAGTCTGTAGTGTAGTAGTGAAAGTAGACTGTACACACCTGGAGTTTCTCCACCTGCAACTTCTCTGGCCTTCCCGCGGCTTGCTGTAATTGGTGATTGTTGGAGTAGCATTGAGAACACAGATCTGTCCTGGGTTTTGTGATCATTATCTGCGGAAGGAGTGCTTTCCACAACCGAAGGAAGGATCTCTGACCAACAACACGAAATCCTGAAAAGACAAGTGTTTTTGTTAGATTGGTAGAATAAGAAAAAGTGGGAACCATGTGTGTGTGTGAGAGAGAAAGAGAGAGAGCAAGGGGTGGTTTTGTGACATACCTTCTATACTGCTGTAAAGGCGCCACAGGGAAGCTTTGGTCAGATTGGTTGGCAGTAACTTTGCAGTGAAATCCTTGTGACCAGCATGACGGCCAGGCAACACAATCGCATGGAGGACAGCAAAGTTGATCAGAAATTTCACAACCCTTTTTACGTCAAAAAGAGACAAAAAACGCTTGTAGTGTTTGAAAAGGCTTTTGAGAAGCGCATCGCTGATCCTAAACAAAAATGTTAACAATAGGGAAGAGAATTAATGAATGAAATACACACATTGTACACACTGTATCTGTATGTCATATATTATGTTATGATGAATTGAAAATGGGGGACCCTGATGTAAACAAGATGGAAGTCTTTCTCTGGTCTGCATCCCCTTAACAATTGTTGAGCTGTACTGTACTGTACCCATTCTGCAATCTGTTAATAAACTTTTCAATCAATCAATCAATCACTCTTGTTTACATTCAGGTGTAGTTTTTAAGAATCCCTATCCTAGCGATGTGCATTACAAAATGGCCGCACAAAAACTACACTACCCAGAATATCCAAAATGGACGCCCTCGCAAGGTAGAATAGGATTCGACGACTATAGCTAGACTTTAACACCTATTTAAACCGATTTATTGCTATTGCTAAACATACATATACGTCCAATACAATACATCTACGTCCAATACAATATACAAGCATAAAGACACTTACCCATAAATGAAACAGAACGTTGGACGACAGACAACAACGTTGTGAAATCTGTATGTTGTCCTCGAAGCCACACGGACAGCGTTCACTCTCTTCGTACTTTGCGTCTTCTCTGAAACATTTTGGCATGTTCCAATAATGGACAACAGACACATGTCCCTTTCTCTTGGTGTCAACGACACGGTGTCCAATCGGTTTTGGTAAATTAGCTCAACCGACAGTTTTTTTGAACAAGACAGGGCAGATCGTTCTGAATTTTCCTTTCGGCGCGCCTGGCACTTGCAGTGGAAAGCGTTTATCTTTCTGAGTTCCTCTTCTATTTCGCCCTCCACCGTTAAACCAGACATATTTTCAACTGATCGCATGGTCGATTCAGCTGAAAAGCCCAATGCTACAGTTTCAACACAAATGTCCCCGTCTTCCTCTTCTGTTTCGTCGGTAGGTTCGATTGGATCTGGGACAATTTCATCTGCGTCTTCGGTCTCTTCATCGTCGGATGAAAGAGCTGGTGGCCGCTCACCTTCCGTGATGATCATGTAGTCCGTGATGTGGTCACTCATTAACGCCGAGGAGTCTATACTCATTCCATCTCTTCCTCTATTAAGAGCAGCTGATAATCTTTGTGCGGCCATGTCGATGTTATCTAAGCAGCAAAAAAGTGTTCTCTGGGCTACAGGTGCTGTGAATATAAACACCACACCGTGTGGGGGCGTACCTCACATTAACCGCAGCCTTTCACATGCAAAAATGCCCGAGGGAACTGCCCCTAGAGCTTCGTGAGAGACGATTCAGAGTGTCTCAAGGAGCCATTTTTAAACACAATTTAAACACAATTAGAGTTATTATATATGTTCGCTGTTATACTAAATATGTTCTTCAACCCTCGAACTGTAAGTATATATATAAAAAAAAAAAAAAACGGAAATGAAAAAAAAAAAAAAAAAAATCTTTCTCCTCTCGTCAGGAACCTGGGTCGCCGAGTTGTAGGCGCACACGCTGAGCGGAGTCACATATATATATATATATATATTAAATACACACACAATAGTCTTTTTGCTACACAAAAGAAATCCATTTTGGGAGTAACTACACATTTCATTAACTCAGGCCTCCCGCCCTGCTCACACGACACCCCACTTCGTTGTTGAGAAATCCTTTTTTGTCCATTTGACTTATCCTGTTGTGAATAATAAATACACGCTTGTTTAGCGTTTAACCTAACGGTTTCACTCTCTTATTCGGGTCCCGTTCCTCTGTTCCCATAACAGTATCGGTTGATATCAGTATCGGAAATTAAGAGTTGGACAATATCGGTATATCGGATATTGGTAAAAAAAAAAGCCAATATCGAACATCCCTAATAAATAGTAATATAGCCAGACTCAGATTCATTGAAGGGAGCAGTTTGGGGTTAAGTGTCTTGCTCAAGAGGACACTTCAACACGCTGCCTGGGGGAGAAGTGGGAATTGAACTGGGAGCTGTGGTAACATTGACTGTGTATTTCATAACTAATATGTGTGTATAATTAGAAAAACCATAATGCAAAAGTCTGGTGTGCCATAAGGGGTGATACTAGCGTGACAGGAACTGTTTGAGACCCTATGAAACCCCCGCTGTTGTTGAACTGTATTCAGGAGACAGTCAACAAACCCCCACTCTAAACAGATGTACTCAACACGAGAACAAAGGAACTGAAAAAGTCACACCCAGCTGAGAGCAGATTTCAGCAGCAAACAGCTGAGCAGATTACAGGCAGAGAAACAGAGGTCTGATTACAGACCTAAACTGCTTCTGAGAATAGCTTAAGCTATATGGAAACTAATTCACAAACAAGATCATATTAATTAAACTGACTTAGTAGATAAAAGGTATTTGAATATCATTTAGAATGTCAAACTGGTTATTTAAGTAATGCTATTTCACTCTGGTTGTAAAGCTTGCTAGAACCTAAACCTTAGAACTATAAATTCAGTCTGGAAAAAGCAGGCTTGTGATACTTTATATAGGAAATCTGGTATTAAAATATAGACAAACTCCACATTGGGTTAATGCTGAATATATATGTAACTTCTTACATTTAAGGTACAAATTAGAAAAGGTTTTAGTGTTAAACTGTCCATTCATCAAGAAGCCACAGACCAGCCCACACGAGGAGGAAGACAGGGGCGGACCAGCCCCCAGAAGACAAACCTAATTGGACCAAACGTATTATTAGAATGTGCTAGGATTGGTTGAGATCAGAGTATATAATGAGAACGTATGGTTAGAGAGAGCAGGCCAGACCCCCTAGGGTCTGCGTCTCTACCACCGCCCATCCAGAAGAATGATGTTGTCTTGCATGTGAGTAAATCATGGGAAAAACCATTGTTGTTTAGTTTAGTGTATCTGTTGACCAGGTTTACTCATGTGTAATGCTCAGTAGATTCTCTATTTCATTTGAAAACCATGACTACTGTTTATGTACATACTAGGTTTGATGTGCAAACCTTATTAAGCCTATGTACAAACATGTTTGATGTACTATGAAATAATCCTTGTATGTAAAAAG
Source organism: Notolepis coatsorum (assembly GCF_963971535.1). Lineage (NCBI taxonomy): Eukaryota > Metazoa > Chordata > Actinopteri > Aulopiformes > Paralepididae > Notolepis > Notolepis coatsorum. The sequence goes on from NC_140176.1 coordinate 100,582,830, forward strand.
CAATCTTCTAATTCACTCTGAGCCCTTTGGCAATAAATCAAATGAGTTCTGAACTATAGTTCCTGTTGTCGGGCTGCACAGTTTATTTCTCCACTCAGTAGAGAAGACCATTCTAACATTATGATCCTTCTTCCTTTCCAGATAGCAACCTCATTGTACTGTAAATAACCTTAGATATTGATTAGAATATACGACAGAGCCTTCCTCATTACCATACGACTGCTCTATAAATGCTCATATTTAGATCAAATACGTTATGTAACCATTCTTTTTACATAAGTAGTCAGTATTACCATTTCCCCCCACAACTTTATAACCTTTTATTGTTACGTTATATAAATTAGCATTATTATAATCTTTTAAATATACATTTGTTTATTTTCAAATACACAAACTTTCTTATTTACTTTAATGTCCTGCAAATGTCATGCAGCTCAATCCAAAATACCCTTAGGCTCTTTTTTGAAATTGAGAATGACATTAATTGAATGTGCTGGTCTTTCCCTCCTGGTTAGGACACTTTGGTCTGGATACAAGATGGAAGCACGTGAGCAAACACACGTTGACACTAGAGCTGTCCCTAAAGCTGTCCCTAAAGCCTGTTTTTGGGATTCGAACATTCGCAAGGGTTTTTAGAACGGATGTTCGAACCATCGTTTTTAATCATGCAAAAAATGTGCTCCTAAATAATTTTTCTGGTTCAGTACTGTCGAGTCTTGATTTTAGGCACATTTGCGCATATAATGTAGAACACATGCGCATATTGCTGCGGTTATTAAGAGTAGTAGTACCTACTTACTGGTCACGGGAGGCTTCAACAACGTTTAGATGGTAATCCATTTTGTGAATACATTTGTTGAAACAACATCTTTGTTGGCCGACGGCTCCTATTATCTTAACGTTAGCAAGCTAAACATGCATAGCTTAATTAACGTGCATAACATACCTGTGTAGCGTTAATTAACTTGTGTTCCGCTGGGAAGGTTCAGCATCACTGCATACACTTGGTTTAATCCAAACGTCCATTAGGAAACGTATTATGAAATAAGACGGGTGAGTGTGAGTCACTCAACTCTCTCTTTTTTGCATGATTGATTAATTTCCTGATAATGTATGACGGTGACCCCTCCCCTCCAACACTAGACTGTTGTTGTTGTTGTGACCTGTGTTTGCATGTGACTTTCAAATTATTCTAAACACAACATAGTACTGTGATATTCTGATATTCTGTCATATTGGCCAGGTCCCCCTTGCAAAAGAGATATTGTATCTCAATGGGACTCCCTGGTTAAATAAAGGTAAAAAAAAAAATCCCAAAAAATTTCACATTCTGGTATATATTTTTATTTGTGTAAAATTAATAAAAAAGATTTTTTTACGAAAATGTAAACATTTAAATGAAAAAAAAATCAGAGGTTCGAACCCATTAATTAAGATTTGAATGCCAATGTAACGAATGAAGGTCCGAACGTTGGAACGTTTGGGCTCAGCCCTAGTTGCCACGCGGGTCGGGTCGGCACACATCACCGTCCTTCTACTACACATAACAGAAGCATCCCTCCACACATACAGCCAGCGGTGGAGCCTCATCAACATGGAGGCCAGACACGACGTCACAGAGTACAAGGGGAGAGCGGGGGGAGGCGGTGAAAGGGGAGGAAGAGGAGAGGGGATCTCATCTGAGTGTTAACGGGGCCCATAAAACGGAGTACAGGCCGTGCGGCACGGAGGAGGCTACCAGGCTCTCGCCCTGACGTGTGATGTGTGGGGGGGCCCCATCTGGGAGGCAGATGTTGGGGGGACCCACAGGCACCAGGGAGAGCTGGTGGGGGGAGATTGAGTTGGTCCAAGTCGCCCCCTCTGTGGCTCACGTCGGGGGGGGGGGGGAGTCCAGCTGGATGTCGGCCGCCGGGTGCCACAGATGGCAACACGATGGGGGCCCAGTGCCCTAGCTGTCACGCTGTCTCTGTCTGTCTGTCTGTCTGTCTCTCTGTCTGTCTGTCTCTCACTTTCTCTCTCTCTCCTACCCCTTGCCCCAGGGGTGTAAAGTACTTGAGTCATTGTACTTCGTTACAATAGAGCTCTGAGTTCTGAGCTAGAAAGTGCCAGAGAGTGGCTCATAGATAACAAACTGTCCATTCACCTAGGCAAGACTGAGTCGATAGATCGAGAGATTAGGCAAAGTCGATCTCATGGAAGTCTCCTGTAACGGAGCAGTAGTCACGGGGAAAACTAGCGTCAAGTACCTAGGACTTACACTAGAGCAGTCTCTCTCGTGTGAGACTAGTGCGGCCAACATTATATCCAAGTGTGCAGGCAAACTCAAGTTCCTGTATCGGAATACCAGGCTTTTTGAACTTGCTGTTAAAAAGCTGTTAGTGTCCTCCTTGCTTCAGTGTCATTTTGATGGTATATGAAATGCGCTATGTTATGGTATTTGGTCAAGATGTTATTGACTTGTTTTTAGATATGTAGAATATGGATTTGTTGTATTGGACTTTTGCTTTATGTGTTTTTTTTAATAATCTTTTTTAAAATGTTCTCCTTTTTCTGTTTTTCTCCCATCCCAATTTAGTCGTGCCAATTCCCCCCCCTCCCCTGTCTTGATCGTTGCTCACATGTGCCCCCCACTGGTCGGTCGTAGGAAGGGTTGAAGAATCTATCGCATGTCCCCTCCGATACATGCGGAGTCAGCCAGCCACTTCTTTTCACCTGCCAGCGCGGACTCTCATTGGCGAGGTGTAACGTGTGGGAGGCTCACACTACCCTCACCATCTCCTGTCCTTGCTGTGCAGGCGCCCTGACCGACCTGTAGGAGTCGCTGTTTACAACGACCAGATTACCACCCATCGACTCCCCTCTCGCTGACTCTGCCAATTGAGTCAGTATGACGGCCGGCCGAAGCCGGAGGCAACGCTGACAGCCGGATTCGATACCGGTGTCTCACACGTTGGTGACGAGCGCTTAGACCGCTGCGCCACCCAGCCGCACTTTATGTGTTGTTTTATATGTTATTTATATGTTATTTGTATTAAGTCCTTTGATCAGAACATCAGGGACCGTGCTGGAAATAAGCGTTGTCACATTTGCATGTCATCCCTTGGATTTGTTGTGTCTTTGGATCCATAAATAAAATCAATCAATCAATCAATACTTAAGTACTGTTTTTGGGGATTTGTACTTTACTCTAGTATTATTAGGTAAGTTGTACTTTTACTCAATTACATTTCAGAGAAAAAAGAAAACGTACTTTTTACTCCTTACATTTAAAATGCAGACCTACAAGTACAAATCTAGCAGGTTTTAATTAGTATATTTGTTTCTCTGGCCGAACTAATGTTAACGTTATTAATCCTGCAGCCGCTCTTTATTTAAAAAAAACCAATCAAATCCAAATGAACCCGCCCATACCCATGCTGATTGGTCCTTTGATTAAACACCTGCTATCAGAAGAATAATTTCATAGCAAATGAAAACTTGGCCCATGATGGAATGAGTTTGAGACCCTCTGCCGCATGTCCTCCCCCCATATCTTCTCCCGACCTTCCTCTCTCTGCTCTCTGTCGGTCATGTCTGACCTGAAAAAGCTGTACAAATGCAATTTTTTTTTTTTAAGTATAATTTCTGGGTACTTTTTACACCCCTGCCTGTGACCTAGCTGTCATGCTGTCTCTGTCTGTCTGTCTGTCTGTCTGTCTGTCTGTCTGTCTGTCTGTCTGTCTGTCTGTCTGTCTGTCTGTCTGTCTGTCTGTCTGTCTGTCTGTCTGTCTGTCTGTCTGTCTGTCTGTCTGTCTGTCTGTCTGTCTGTCTGTCTGTCTGTCTGTCTGTCTGTCTGTCTGTCTCTCTCTCTCTCTCTCTGTCTGTCTCTCACGTTCTCTTTCTCTCATTCCCGCTTTCTCTCCTACCCCTTGCTCCTATTGTTAGATTTGTTTGGCCTTTTACTGCAGTTAAGGCTGTAAACGTGATTGATCCTCCCTCTCGAGGCGATGCAGCTCGCGGTTCTTCTGCGAAGGTTCTGATACGGAACCCTCCGGTGTTCTAGATGCATGTGGGAGATAAGAGAGAGATGGACCAATGAGAGGCCGGGCATGCGCTCCAGGAGGAATGTAAATGCCAGAGGAGACAGCTGGCAGCCTCACCGGTAGCCTCTCGCTTCCCTCGCTTAAGAGAGAAAACCAAGCCTCCTTTGCGTCGGTGGTCATTGCAAAACACACTCGTAATTCATCTAAACGTACAGTACGAGGGCAACTAGATCACGCCCTGCACCCAAACCGGCATCACAATCATCTAGGTGCCACGTTAGGCAGGAGAGGGCGGCTTTGAGGTGGGTGGGTGGGGGGATGGTTGTGGTTGCTTGATCTGATCCTGCGACCATGTACTGTACATGTCTGTCTGTGCTCCTCTTGTTATGTATGTTTGCTGTGTTTTTTTTGGAGCTCCTATTTATCTGATGTAACATGAATTGCCCAGTTTGGGACATGCTAATAAACTTGACTTGACTTGACTTATTGGTAAACTGGTTCTCGCAGCAGGAGAACAGAATATCTCCAGATAAAACAAACTATTAAAAACTGGCGCCATGTTCTATGAGACACCTGGGCTTCAGTGAAAACAACAAGTGATTTCAGCCGTCACCAACGCAAGAGACACCGGGTTCAACTCCGGCTGTCGGCGTTGCCTCTGGCAGAGTTAGGGGGTGGAAGTCGATGGGGTGGTAATCTGGACGTTGTGGACAGCGACTCCTACAGGTCGGTTGGGGACGCCTGCACAGCAGAGACAGGAAATGGCGGGGGTAGTGTGAGCCTCCCATACGTTACACCTGGCCAATGAGACTCCGCGCTGGCAGGTGAAAAGATGTGACAGGCTGCCTCCTGGTGTATCGGAGGGGACACGTGATGCAAGGCTTCTATCCTCCCTACAACCGGCCAGTGGGGGGCACATGCGAGCAACGTTCAAGACAGGGGAGGGAAGAATTGGCACAGTGGAATTGGGATGGGAGAAAAAATTGAAAAAGAGGAGAAAAAAGTGGATTAAAAAAACAAGTGATTTCCGACGGTGCATTTAAATAGCAGCTTTTATGCTCATCGGGAGCAGTTAGGGGTTAAGTGTCTTGCTCAAGGACACTTCGACACGCTGCCCGGGAGGAGTGGGAATCGAACCGGGAACCTCCGGATTGCCAGACAACTGCTCTACCTCCTGAGCCACTGTCACCCCACTGTCACCCCCTATAGGTAAACCCATGGTACTGCCAAGTTTGCAAAAACTGGCCGTGGGACAAGTGGAGGGCTCAGTATCTTTCAGTCGAGCAGTGGCTACTGACGGGGGATGAATAGTGTGCAGAGATCTTTATTTAATTTTTTACCAAATGGGACTTAATGACTTAATGAACTGACTTGTCTATTGCAAACACAGCAAAAAGCTATTGGCTTTGTTATCAGTATTTGGAGTTTTTCTTGCCCTAATTTCTCTAATACTGTACATATACTGTATCTGTGTGTGTGTGTGTGTGTACAGTATGTCTATGTTTGTATTTGCAATCCCCTTAAGTTTTCTTATACAAAAAATCCCTCCCCCAAAAACACACACACACACACACACGCACACAAACACAAACACACACACACACACACCTATGCACACAAACAAACACACACACACACACACACACACACACACACACACACACACACACACACACACACACACACACACACACACACACACACACACACATACACACACACACACACACACACACACACACACACACACACACACACACACACACACACACACACACACACACACACACGCACACACACAGTCACACACACACCAGAGTGGCAGTGGTTATAACAG